>NC_057795.1:20688028-20724585 GCF_018294505.1 Triticum aestivum
AATAATTGACATGTTGTAAATATTTGCAGAAACTATGGAGCACTCCCGAGACGAAGAAACAGAAGCGATGTTGGGGGACATAATCGCAAATGGATCAAGTAATGATATTGCGTCATTTCTCCTCGACACCGTTGATCAGCTAGATGAAGAAGAGGGATATGTTTATGATGGTGGCTTCGACCCATTAATGCCGGTACAAGAGGAGGACTATGTTCATGATGGCTCCGGTGACACAATGGAGGTACAAGACGAAGGAGACCGTGCTGACTGCTCCGGTCAATGAACCGAGTCCGGCCAGGTATATATATATATTAGTTAAGACCGTGCTGACTAGTTAATTGATGCATCCATTGTTTTGGTATATGTACACATATTAATTACTGTCGTCTTTCTTTCTTATAATTTCTAGCCCTCCGGATCGAGCACAACTTCGGTAAGGAGACGAGGCCCGAAGAAAAAGTTGAGCTCGGATGAAAAGTTTGAGATCATAGAAATCGCGCCCGACGGCGAACCGATTGAACCCATCCGGACAAGGAAGGCATTTTCTGCTCAGTGCGGGGTCCTTGTTAGGGACAGGATCCCGATCAGCATCCAGCAATGGTATAAGCCTGCTAAGGATGAAGACGCTGAGGTGTCTTATGTCAATGATATGCAGAAAGAAGATCTTTGGACTGAGCTGAAGGCAAATTTCACCCTACCGCCAGAGGAGGATCCGGAGAAGCCAGTTAAAGAGCAATTAATCAAGTCTTGTGCTCTTAAGAAGATGGCAGGCCTAATGAGGAGGTGGAGGAAAGAGCTGAACCAGTTTGTCAAGGAAAAACAGACACCAGAATTCATCGGCAAATATGAGAAGATCAAAGATCACTGGCCCGCATTTGTGGCCCACAAGACATCGGAAAAGAGTAAGAAGATGTCGGAGACAAACAAGAAAAATGCTGCGAAGAAGAAGCTTCACCATCGCACGGGGTTAGGTGGCTACCTCAAAGCCCGGCCTAAGTGGTCCAAGGCTGAGCATGATCTGCTTGAAAAAGGGATCGAACCAGAGACAATGCGCTGGCCAGACCGTTGCCGGACATGGTTCTTTGGGGTTGGCGGAACCTTGGACCCTGTAACAGGGAAGTGTCAGTGGACGGACGAGCAACTGCAAACACCAGTCAAGAACCTTCGACACTATATCGATGCAGCGCAGCGAGGGACGTTCCTTCCAAACAGGGAGAAGGACGAGCTCACAATGGCCCTTGGGAATCCCGAGCACCCTGGACGGACACGAGGCACGCCTGGCTCCAATCCGTGGAAGGTTGGTTTTCCGGACGCAGGGGGTTACAAAACCCACGAGAGGAGGAAGAAACTGGAGCAGGACCAAATGCAGGCGCTGCTTGGAAGGGTAATGGGGCTAGAGGATCGAGAAGAGGAACGAGAAGCAGCAGATCACAACAAACGACATGCCGAAGCTTCCCCCGAAGCTACCCCGCCATCTCAGCGGAGAAGCAACGTGGCTTCCACCGAGCTGCTTCAGCCGGAGCATGTCTTGACGGCTCCTTCCAGCTATCCCGTGGATGGTATCACGGAGTCTCAAAATTGCCACATGATGGCGCGATGGATGAATTTGAAGGTCAAGGCAGCTGTTGGCCAAGTTTATCCTAGTGGACCCGGCACAACTGATCACTGCCAGCCGATTCCAAAAGGATATGCTAAGGTGATGGTGGATGAAATAACGGAGGGATTTGAGGACCTCGTGCTTGACCACCCTACCGGTGAAGGGGAGACTAGGCTGGGTTCTGCTCTGAAGACTCCATGCCTATGGAAGAAGGAGCTCATCAACCTTCTGAACTGGACGCCTCCGCCTCCTCCTCCTGCTCTGGCGAGTCAGGGCACTCCGCCTTCTCCATCGCCTCCTCCTCCGGCGAGTGACGATCAGGGCACGTGTGGCGGCACTCCGCCTCCTTCTCCGGCGCATGGCGGCACCCGCCTCCTTCTCCGCCTGCGCCGGCGCTCTCGAGCAGCCAGCAGCATCCTCCTTCTCCGCCTCGCCAGCAAGGATGGAAGAGACCCGCCGCCGCCCCGGCTGCTCCGGCGCGTCGTACTCCTTCTCCTCCGCCTCGTAAGCAAGCACGAAAGAAGACAGACGCTGCAGCCGCTCCATCTGCTCCGGCGTCTAGCAGCACAACCAGAGGCGGGAGGCAATACAAATACAGTCCATCATCTCTCAAGCCTCTAGAGAAGTTACTGTACGAGAGGTCCGAGGAGGAAAACGATATGATTGTGCAGGCCCACGTGAAGGAGTTCTTTGAAGGGGTGAAAGCAAAGAGACATCCACCTCCGGAGGAGAAGGTAGATCCAGAGAAAGCAAAGCGCACTATCGATGCCCTGAGGAAACCACCAAAGTCTCCGCCGAGAACCAACTATGAGCGCATTACTGAACAGACATATCTCCAAGCCCAGTGGTCGGGAACTACTGTCAGTGCTAAATGGTCAAAACAACGAGCAAAGGGGAAAAAAATTGCCCAGCTCGGCGAACAAGCACAACAATCGTGCCCCCCTCTCAATGTGTCTAATGCTCCGGGGACGGTGGCCGGTTATGGCAATCTTGACGATTACCTGCCTGATGATGCACTTCCTGATTTCTTGAAGGTGGACGGACACAGATACGAGTACGGGAAGCCTCTCGTCAAAGATGAAAAATCTCTGACAACAATGATGCGAAAATTCCATAATTGGTACATGGAAACCTGCAGAGAGTCTGATGGTAAGAATGCTTTGTATCTGCATATTAAAGAGGAGCACGATCTCGTTGCAAATGATCTGTTGACTGTTCCATTTGAGGAGTTCTTCGAGTTCTTCAATCAAAAGGCCCTCGATAAATTAATGGTCTTTTGCTACTGCCTGTAAGTACTATTTCTGTCATTAAGTCTCTATATATAGCTCGGCTCTTTCATTGCATGCATGTATTTATAATTAATTATCCTCAATATATTATGCAGATTGAAGATCGTCGAGTGCAAAAAACAAGAAATTTATGATATTGGGTTCATTAACACAAATATCATAGATGTATTTCTGGTTAAAAAGAACGTCAAAGAGGCCGAGGACAACTTGCTACGATCGTTGATAAAAAATCAAAACAAAGATACCATACTCTTTCCTTACAACGGCCCGTGAGTGTTACTGTCGTGTGCATATTCGGTTTCCCTTATCACTCAAGCGAGGTTATAGTAATGTAATTGATAAGTTATGCATGCGTGCGCAGGTACCACTATATTCTTCTAGAGATTAAGCTTGAGCGTGGACTAGTAACCGTCTTAGACTCGAGACGGAAAGATCCCAAAACCTATGCGGACATGACTGAAATGCTCAGCAAGTAAGTTCAATCGATCATAATTATCGCACCATATCGGTAACTTTTTGTTCATTTCCTGATATCTCAAGTAATAATAATTATTTTCTTTGTCTTGCAGGGTTTGGAAACAGTTCACCGCAGAAGTTCTGGGACTGCCGAAGGAGCTGCGATATACATACCCGAAAGTAAGTACTACTGTCTAGCTAGTTGCGCGCATCTCTGGCCCATTGATTCTATATATATCTATACTTTCATCAATGCCATTTATAATGCTTCATTATCAGTTTGATTGACCTCTATTTCTCGTAAAGTGCTTGTGGCAGGAGGAAGGGAATGATTTCTGTGGATACTACGTGTGCGAGTTCATCCACACCGCGACTTTGAAAAACAAGCGGGGCTACTCTCAAAGACAATATGAAGTGCGTAAGCAATAATATTCGCAATTTCATTTTATTACACCATCATTTTTATTGAGTTTCATTCATATATATGTATTAATTAACCCCCTTCTTCAAATTAGACATGGTAGATGCGGAATGAACTCCTAGAACCAGATCGCATGAAAGCAATTCAAGAGGAATTGGCGGGATTCTTTCTTGACCACGTCATCAGTAAAACCGGAGAATACCATGTGGAAATTGATTTCAAATGCTAGCTAGGGGTTTGTAATTATAAGAGATCTTATACATATTGTACATGTATGTAGCCAGTAGCGTCGGATACATGAGACGAAAACTTGTTGTTCGACCAACCTCTCGGAGAAGGAGAGGTCGATCGATCACTTCTCTCGGTATGCATGACGAACTTCTCTACTGAATGGTTCTCTCGATAACTTATGTATATATAGTACGAGCGTCCAAGCACGGACATAAGAGAGGACACTTCTCTCTATTAATTAGCTAGCTAACACAATATATGAAACACCTAATTAAATTAACCCCCCAAAACCCCCAACCTCCCCTCCTTTAAAAAAAACACAAAAACCCCAACAACTGGAATGCTGACGCGTGGATGCATTTTGGTCCCGGTTGGTGCCACCAACCGGGACCAAAGGCCCCCTGACTGGGGTGGGCGCACAGAGCCACGTGGAGGCACATTGGTCCCGGTTCTGGATTGAACCGGGACTAATGGGTGGAGGTATTAGTAACGACCCATTAGTCCCGGTTCATGAACCGGGACTAAAGGCCCTTACGAACCGGGACTAATGGGTGGTTTTATACTAGTGTATGAGGGTATGATTGTCACCATGGATCTTGGTGATCCTGACATCAAGCAAGACAATATGGACATTTGGGTCCTTGTTGATACGCTTCCGATTGTACCGCTATGTGAGTTTCTCAAACATGGTTATTAATTAATTTATATTGTTTATTTCAAAATAGTTGACAACTTATTTCCATTGACAACTTATTTTGATTCTTCAAAGACTGTGCGGAAGATGGTAGACAAAACCCACTACACTGATGGCTCCGAATTAACTTATAAGGAGAAAAATTATCTGATCGCATTTTGTACTCTTCTTGAGGATTACAATAAATATTATCGAACTCCTCCAAATTATGGTGAATACGTGCCACTAGTGCATGTGTTGAACCACGGTAACTTCTCTGGAGATACCCTGGTAAGATTTTTTACTATTACGACATCCGTGCATCTTTTGCATACTTCTAAAACTAGTACATCATTGCTAACTACGAAGTTATTACAATGTTTTTCAACAGAAACTCTCGATGGATTGTGTGCATCATCTGATGTATCTGAATGGTCGCCTTACAGTTTTGAACATAATGCCAGGTAAATCTAGGGAGCTCACCTGTGCATATCAGATTTCTAAAACCGGTGAACACATGTTCATCAAAGAATGTAAGAAATGTATGGACATTCGCAAGGAGGTTCTTGGAAGTAACATTCAGCGAAAGGCAAGAATTGGAGACAGGCTAATCTCCATTCTTCATAATGGAGAGTCAGGGGCTATCTTGTTTTTTGCTATTTTACCTTAGAAAATGTAGTAGCTCTTAATCGAATGTAGTAGGTCCTATGAGGTGCAATATGTTTATTATGTGGTAATGTGTTAGAGTTGATAATGAGGAGTACTTGTGATTACGACTAGTGACCAATTTGCTAAGTTGATCTTGAGGAGGTGTTATATGACAATGATGTATTATGATGATAAGTTGTTAATGATATGATGATGATGATGATATTATTATATTATTGGGTGAAAGAACCGCGGATTAGTTTCAAGTGGATGGACATCCACTTGAATCTAGTCCATGGTTCTTTCACCCCGTGTTGTAATAACTCATTATGATGTAAAAACAATCTCTAAATTCCCGTTGTATGAAAACTTGTGTAAAGGTGTATGAATACAACATGAAATAAAAAAGAAATAAAATACTAAATAATAGTAGTAGGGCGGGCAAGGAGAAGCACTACTACTAATTACCAGTAGCGCTCTTCTGGAGAAGCGCTACTACTAAGTCAATTTAGCAGTAGCGTGGGTCAAGCCACGCTAGCTAAGCTTTAGCTGTAGCGCCTTATCAGTAGCGTCCTGCCCGCGCTACTGATAGGCCTAAAACTCGCGCTGCTGGTAGGCTTTTCAGTAGTAGTGTCTATAAGACAAACTGGCCATGGCCCATCAATGCTCGGAATGAGTGGTCTTTCTTAGTCAAATTTCCACCTGAGATTGATGTTGAACAAGTAGCTCGATATCCTTGCTTTGGGTTATCTCAGAATAACACTATAGTAAATGTGGAAGTTTGGAAAGGTGAAGTTACTGCTGAAGAGGAGCTGCAGAAAGTCTGGCTCAAACTAAGGAAAATGAACCCAAAATGGTGTGAGTGGTCACTGCCGGATCAGATCACATCCACCTTTCGTGTTTTGTTGGATGTTGACTGGCAACACAATTTCAGAGCTTCTATGAGACTGTGAGGGTAAAAATTGCATGCAAGGACCATAGCAAGGTGCAAAATGAGAGAGTTTTTGGAATTCATGGGAAGCTGTATAGAATCCAAGTTGAGGTGGAACCTCCAAGTGCTGATATGCAGGAGCTGAGTCAAGAGCAACCTACCAGTTATCAGCAAAATGGAGGGGCTGACAAAAACCACAACAACAGAAATGCCAATGAAACTGATTCTCATAAAAGTTCCAAAAGATCAGACAATGGCTCTAGGACTAGTTGTAGTGGTGGGATGGCCAAAGAGGCCGCGCAAGGCTCCTGCCAAGATTAAATGGGACCTCCCACTCCAACTTCTTTGCTGAAAAACAAACTATCAGAGACTCTGCAGAATCCTAGGAGAAGTGCTCTTGATCTCCTGCTGGAAAATGGGAACCTAGATGATGGTTTCAGCCTGTTGAGAGAGATGGAAAGCTGGGATGATGATGAGATTAATACTGAAGATGGGGATGAAGACCTGTCAGTGGAAGCCTTGAATCTACCTGGGAACAATGCTGAGAAATCTATGGGAAGCTATGAGGAGCATTTCCCCCCAATCCAATAGTTGAACAAGTAAAAAAACTAGGGACGTGTCCAAGCTACCAGGATGAGTGCTAGGGTGGTTGGAGACACCAGAACCATCCTTCAGAAAGCTCAGCAATTAAAATGCACCCAGGATGCTGGAACTATGGGAGAAGTTACGAAAAGCAAACCTTTATCTCTTTTCAATAATCCCAATTTCCTTTCTGTTGCTAGTAAAATTGGTGTAGATGTTAACCTAGAAGTAGATGTAGATCCTGATCCCACTTGCAGCATTGCTAGCCTGGGTGGTGGGAAATATTTAATTCCTGACAGAACTGAAGGTTCTGATTCAGATTTCATCACCCCCCCCCCAAAATGTGTAGTAGTGAGGATGCTAGAAATAACTCTAGTGAACTCTGGTACTTGGTTTGCAAAAATAGAAGGGGCAAGCACCCCCAGAACTAGGCCTTTATCATGAATGCCTTGTTCTGGAATGTTAGTGGATTGCTGTCCCTGGTAGGAAAGCTTTGATCCTGGAAACCCTGGCCAAAACTCGTGCATCTATTATTGGATTCCAGGAGACTAAAGAAGAGGAGTTTTCTGACTCCTTTTTGAAATCATTAGTAGGAAATAGGAACTTCTCTTGGTACCATTTACATGCACAAGGCTCTGCTGGAGGCATCATGATGGGAGTAGATCTAGATCTTTTTGATGTTATCTCTTGGTCTAAACTATAATCTTCTGTTACTTGTGTAATGAAGATGAAGAATGCTGACACTATTTTTAGAGTCATTACTGTTTATGGATCCCCCAATGATGAAGGAAAAGAGAGCTTCATCTCCGAACTCCATTCTTTAATCCTAGAGGATCCTTTCCCCACCCTGATAGGGGGGGTTAATTTGGTTAGATATGCCAAAGATAAAAGTAATGGCAACATTAACCAAAGGTGGAGTGAGAGCTATAATGCCTGGATTGAAATCTGGAGCCTGCTTGAGATCAAGCTATCCAGCAGGAAATTCACCTGGGCTAACAACCAAGTGGACCTTATCATGTCCACTATAGATAGGCTCTTTTGCAATACTGAGTTGGATATGATCTTCCCCCTAGCATCCTGTAGGGCTTTGCCTAGGTGTGGAAGTGATCATGTTCCCATTATTTGGGAGTCTGGTCTAAACCAAAACCCTTAAAGTAGCAGCTACAAAATGGAGAAGTGGTGGCTCTTGAGAGAGGACTTCTCCAACTTAGTTACTAAGATTTGGAATGAACCTACACATGCCTCCTCCCATATAGAGAGTTGGCATGTTAAAATTAGGAAGCTGAGGAAAATAACCAAGGGGTGGAGTTCCAATCAGGAAGCTCAAATTCGAAGATATAAGAAAATCCTCCTAGAAGAGTATGATAAGATAGATATAAAATCTGAAACCTTAGGCCTCTCTGAAGCTGAATTCTCTGAGCTTCAAAAAATATGGCTACAAGAAGAAGTCAAACCAAAACAGAGGTCCAGGGATAGAGAGATTAGAGAAGGTGACAGGAACACTGCTTATTTTAATGCAGTAGCCAACCAGAGAAGAAGGAAAACAATATTCCACTCTCTGGCTGGCCCTGAGTGACCTGTCACTGACAATGTTGAAATGCTTAAGATTGCTAGTGATTTTTTTAAAGATCTGTTCATAAAGGAATATAGAAATGGGTTTAATATGAAGCCAAACTTTTTCTCTGAGGAGGAAAAAGTAACTCCTGATGAAAATAATATTTTAGAAGCCTCTTTTTCAGAAGAGGAAGTTAAAAAAGCTGTTTTTGACTCCATTCTGATGGAGCTCCAGGGCCTGATGGGATCCCTTTCTTTTTCTATCAGCACTTCTGGGATCTAGTGAAAAAAGACCTGATGGATATGTTTTCAGACTTCCACAAAGGGGAGTTTGACATACATATGCTTAACTTTGCTATGCTAACTCTGGTTTCCAAAAAAGCAGATGCCTCTTCTATGAAGAATTTTAGGCCCATCACCCTCTTGAACTGTAGTTTTAAGATTTTCACTAAAGTACTCACCAATAGGTTGTCAAAGATCTTGCACAGGCTGGTAGCTAGCAACCAGTCTACCTTCTTAAAAGGTAGATATATTTTGGAAAGTGTGGTGACAGCACATGAGGTGCTGCACTCAATCCACTCTAGTAAGAGAGAAGGCTTGGTACTAAAAATAGACTATGAGAAAGCCTTTGATAAAGTCAATCTAGAATTTAGAGGAACTTCTTAAACTTAGAGGTTTTGGTGGGAGATCGACACATTGGATTAAGCAAATTACCCATGGGGGCTCCATTGCTGTCAAATGAACATTAGTGAAAGTGATTTTTTTTCTCACCGGGAAGGGGCATAGACAGGGAGACCCCATTTCCCCATTGTTGTTCAACCTTGTAGTGGATGCTCTTACCAGAATGCTGATGAAAGTTGCAAACCAAGGGTTGATTGCAGGGCTTTGCCCTGAAGTCTGCCCTGGGGGAATCATCTGCCTACAATATGCTGATGATACCATACTCTTCCTAGATAAGAATACTCGGCATGCAGCTAACCTCAAAATGGTCCTGAACTGCTTTGAGCAAGTTGCTAGAATGAGGATCAACTACAGTAAAAGTGAATTGATTCCCATCAACTTAGATGCAGAAGAGACAAGTTGTTTCATTGAAATTTTAGGATGCACTGAAGGTGCTTTCCCCATAAAGTACCTGGAGATCCCTCTCCACTATGATAAGCTTAGGAGAGAGGACATACAACCCCTCATAGATAAAATTATGAAAAGGATCACTGGATGGAGAGGGAAACTGCTCTCCTATAAAGGCAGACTTGTGCTAATTCAAGCATGCCTTGCTCGCATCCCAATCTACCTACTCTCGTTTTTCAAATTCCCCAAGTGAGCCATTGACATGATCAATTCCCAAATGGCCAACCGCCTATGGAATGACTTTGAAGGGCATAGGAAACTTCACCTTGCTAGTTGGAAAATGATCTGTATGAAAAAAGAATTTGGAGGTCTAGGCATTCCCAACCTCCAAGAGGTGAACACCTGCCTCCTAGGATCCTGGGTTAATAGTTTCTATGAAGAAGGAGAAAAACCTTGGCAAGCTATCATAGAACAAAAATATTTGTCTGGAAAGCCTAACTTGTTTGCGGTCCACTCCATCCCAAACTCTTCAAGATTCTGGAAGGGATTTCAATCCATCATTCAAAATCTGAAGTTTGGATTTAGATGGAAAGTTGGCAATGGGGAGAGGGTCAGATTTTGGGAAGACACCTGGTTCGGGCCTTCGCCACTAGCTACCCAATTCTAGCATGTCTACCTGGTCTGTAATGAGCAGACTAAAACTATCAAAGAATTCTGGGATGGGGAAACCCTAAAATTAACTTTCAGAAGGAACTTTGATAGCAAACTCATGGAACTATGGTACCAGCTAGTCGAGGTCGCTGGGAGCATTGCTCTCTGTGAGGATTTTGATTCACTGATATGGCATCTTGAGAGTAAAGGGGTTTACTCTTCGAGCTCTCTATACCATGTGATAAACTTTAGTGGGGTGCAACCAGTTTTCAACCCAGCGGTGTGGAAACTTAGTGTGCCACCCAAAATTCATGTCTTCTTATGGCTTTTCTCATATAACAAACTAATGACCAGAGACAACTAGAGGAAAAGACATATTATTAAACCCCTTGACTGTGTTTTGTGCTTTGAGCATGAAACCATCTCTCACCTGTTCTTTGAGTGTGTTGTAGCAAAATATGCCTGGTCGTTTATAATTGACCACTTCAGGGTCCAGACAGGGACTGATTTTGAATCGGTAGCCATATTCTGGATCTCTAACAAGAAGAACTCGGCTTTAAATATAGTTTCTTCAGCAGTCCTGTGGTGTTTGTGGAAGTATAGGAAGTCTATCATCTTTAACAACACCATTTGGACATCTATTTCGCAGGTTTGGAGGCTGATCCTTAGAACACTCAAATTCTGGGCGATCCTGGCTCCAGAAAGTGGCAGGGCACGTCTAGGGAGCCTCATGACAGCGCTAGCTACGTTCTCCCAGCTGCCGCTGAGGATAACGAGTTGCTGATGCTTAAGAGCTACGCGGGAGATGTGGTAGTACACCAATGGGACATGCTGAAGATCTAGGAGGATGGCTGGAGCTTCCATTCCCCAAAGAATCAAGGGGGCCTGAAGAACAAGAGTACGCTATGTAGCCCTGTCTCGACCTTGGCCTGCTGGTCACCCCAGGCAGCTACAGCACCACCTTTCAAGCTCAGGAAATCGGAAGGGATGGAAGCAAACGACGCTCTGGAGATACCGGCCTGATAAACACCCCTGCACCTACCCAGGCCTGCGTGCCGTGCGATCCAGGAGAAGGATCTGTATTAAGTTTTCCATTTAATCATAGCACTCTGGTTTCTCTCTATGAACTGCTCCTCTTAACTAGTGAGCTGATGTAAAACATGTTGGTCAGGGTTTCATTCCCAGTAATGGAACCGGGGAGGGGGACCTCCCTGCTCATCTACAAAAAGGAATACATATTGTCCGACGTCCCTCTTGCTCAATGTATTAGTGGAACATTTGATCAAAGCATTTACTGACCCGTCCAAATGTCTGGTAGTGCCCATATGAAAATGGAAGTGGTGCCGCGGCAAACATAAATTGCCGGCATCGACGCTTGTCAGGACCGCCGGCGGTGTTGGTTGAGACTTTTTTATACTGCCGGCATCGACGCTTGTCAGGACCTGTGCCAGTTGCTTCGGCATCACTATGACACCTGCTTGCCTCCACGGATGCACTTGTACCATTTGGTACGTCCAACCATCGTGGGTTGCCAACGCGTCTAGTTTTTTTTTTCTGAGACGACATGAGCTCGTGTAAAGTTGATGTGACAGCAGAAGTGCCAGTATACCAATTCAAACCGAAGCAGGTGCAACAAAAAATCGTATGGTGTAGTTGATGAGACGGCAGAGGTCGTAGCGCTCGGTAGCATCCGGCTTAGATCGATCGGATGTGGCACAGGATTGGGCATCCGGCCGGCCATGTGATACTTTTTCGAATAATTTGACCGGTACCTGCATCCTCGCAAGGTTCTTTATACATTCAATATGAAAGAAATACAATTGACAAAAAAATTATAAACGTCCACTCTCTCTGTACAAAAATATAAGATGTTCTACTCCCTCTGATCAATATTACTTGCCGCTGGTCTAGCAAAAAATTGTACTAACTTTGCACTACATCAGCGACATGTAATATCGAATGGAGGGAGTATTTCTTTTTTGATTTGGATGAATATAGACAAGTTTTAATGTGTTTCTTCAGTCATTGCAGTCTGTGCTTCGTTCATTTTGGAATATCCAAAACAACTTATATTTGTGAATAGAGGGAGTACTTTACTTGCATTACAAGTGTGTCTACCAATATAGATGTGTGTCTAGAACGAAGAATAACAGATAAGCTAGTGAATGTTACCTAGTGGCCACCACCTGTAGAGAAATAGGGCAACTAGGTCTTCCTCCTAAGAGACTCCGCCGATGCTGGTTCCCTCACCATTGGTTGCCTTGTGGCACCAACGAGGTGGAGGAAACCCTGGTATGGGTTGCCTATGTTGGTTGTGGTCGCCTAGTTTGAGTATAGGTTAAGTATTGTTATCTGGCTCGCGCCATCAATGGGAAGGAATAAGATCTACACATCTTTGTGTCGAGCTTTTGCTAGGGACGAATCTTGCTCCTTGTTTTTGTCTTAATTTCTTCCAGCGAAACTTGCAGTGCAAACACATGGGTGCTCCCACGGTACGCTTAGCCTAACGTGAGGAGATGTAAGGGGTAAACGTAAGAGCGAGGCAACACGACTTGACCAAAAACACAACTCGACGATTGAATCGCATAAGCCGGGGAAGCCCTAAGTGATAGTTATATTATTAAGTTTGATTATGATCCTGCATTTAATTCTTATGAGAGAGGCAAATATGGTTATAGAAACCTTCATGTTACAAAATCACCTTTCTTTGTGATGAATGTTTTGAAGTCAGATTTTTTTTCTCTTGAATATACTAGGAGGTGATAGATCTGCTCCTCACTCGCCTATTTTTTTTCCTTTTTGTAAAATCCTCAACTGCGGCCTTTCTCGTGTAGCTGGTAATTGGATTGGGATGATAGTCAGAGTTAAACAGCGGGCACCTCTTCACCTCTGGAGCAGCGGCCCTTTAGAACATTTGACCCATGAAAGATAAATATGGTGGAGGACAAAATTGAGAGAAGATTTGTTGGCAGACGGCGACGCCTGAGGGCGTCGTTTCCCTTCTTGGAGGTGTCGGCACGGACTGATCTCCCCACTTCATCTTCCCCTAGGTCTCCCGGGCGAAAGCCTTAACTCTGTTGGGCTGCGGCGGCGCTCACGGCGCCGTTCCCTTCTTGAAGGCGTTGCTTTGGAAACCTTGGGGTTGGGTGGCGTTTGTGGGTGGTGGGCGACGGCGGTGGTGCAGCCCTTTCCTAGCATGGATTTAGGTCTGTTGCTTGGAGATGGACTCGCGTAGGTGGAGGTCATCGGCTGGCGTCGTGGTGGCGTCAATGGCGGAGGACGTGCCAAGGCTCGCGTAGGTGGAGGTTGTCGTTTGGCGTCGTGGTGGCGTCGATGGCGGAGGACTTGCCAAGGTTTTCACCTCAATCTGCTCTGAAGATGGACTAGTGAAAGATGGCGGCGACGACACATGTGAGGCCATCAGACCGGTTTAAGCCCCCGGCCCGGCAGATGGCTTGGTCGGGGCCTCCGGCTTTAGATGTTAGTCTTAGGTGAGAGGTATGGGTATGTGACCCAGCTTGCACCCCTTCATCATTTGGATAGGAGTAGCGGCAGATGCTGCGAAGATGACGGATTCAGGCATATTGTTGTTATACTTTGTAAGGTCCTCGAGAATAGTCAATAAAATGGCTGTATGCATCTCGCAGATGCAGAGGCCGGGGGAAATCCTCCTTTTAAAAAAAACTCGGAAACAAATGGCAAGAAATGCTCAGGTCGTGAAAGGATTGAGATACCGTTCACTTTTATTGTCCTAAATAAGATATAACATAGAGAACCGTGTTAATTTAATTGTTTTGTTCATGGATATTGTAGAATCATTTCTTTTGGCGGGTTTACTTTTATAAGCATCTTATATCTTATCATCTGTTCTTAAATAGTTCCAACCCACTATCTATTTTTCCTCTCCATGCAACTATGTCACACTTAGTGCACTAATCTATTCATGCATCCAATGCACCTCATGAATCATGCTTGGATTTGTTTCACCAATTTTTGTCCGCAACATAGACTGCCACGTTACATATTTTTGAAGCATAGAATACATATATTTGTATGTTGGACACTTGGAGCAAATATCTTTAGGTCATGTTACACACTTTTGTTAAAAATGGCACCCCCTTTGACTTCAATCCAATGGATTTCTCCTTTTATATAACATTTTGTGACATGCTTCATATAGCTTACTGTTTTCAGACTATATCCCGAGAGCATACTTAAATTTATTTTTCCAATTGTTTAGCCTTTTAACATCGATTTTATCGAGGTTACCTCAACAACGTGTGAGGCATCATCTTATGTCTACTAATTTGATGCACCATAGAAAGCTCCACGTTAATCTTGGAGGTTAAAAATTTATATCCATAAGATTAACTGATGATTCACAAATAACCATGGGGTGATTCCTACTCCGCCTCTTCCACCGGCAGGAGAGAAGGAATTCTTTCCAAACAATCTTATCTCCTTTCATGTATAATAAAAGAACTATATTTATTTGCTTTCCATTTCCTCCCACATTAGAAAAAGAAGTAACATAGGCCGGACAAAGTAAATCTAATCATGGACTCCCGCTAATTGATTCGCTGGCACAAGCTGCAAGTGAAGTTGCCTCCATTCCTCTTCAGTCGCCACACGTGCAGCTTCATAGGCCTATCTTCTTCTTCGGTATTAAATAATAAGTAACAAACAGAGGCCATACAAAGTAAAACTAATCATTGCCTCCGGCCGCTAATTGATTCGCCGGCACAAGCTTCAGGGAAAGTCACCTTCATTCCTCTTCAGGCTCCACACGTGCAGGTTCATAGGCCTATCTTCTCCTTCCATAATAAAAAAATAAGTACAAAAAAAGGCCGGACAGAGTAAATCTAATGAACGCCTCCGGCCGCTAATTGATTCGCCGGCACAAGCTTCTGGAGAGGTCGCATCCATTCCTCTTCAGGCTCCACATGTGCAGCTTCATAGGCCTATCTTTTAGACGAATGACATCTCATCCTTGTAAACGGATCTCGCTGTACGCACCTGCAGTAATTGCATGTTTCCATATGGTCATGATTTCTAAAGGATTGTGAATGCACAAGCATTTAGTCAATGAGTTGAAGTGCTGATGAGGTTCATGCAAAGACTGCGGGCTAGCTGGTCGAATGTCTATTTAATTTGGTCTACCTCCACAGGCTGGCTACATCATGCCTTTAAAACAGTGTGGTATGAAAAAAATAGCAAGGTCTTCAAAATATTTAATTAGTGTGCTATTAATGAGATATTGTACACTAATTTATTTAGCAAGACATTTCTCACAACGCTATAGTGTGCTATTAGAGACGCTATAGCGCGCTGCTTTTTTAGTGCTCCAGACGCTGGCAAAGGTAAATATATCAATCAGGTTTGATATAATTCATGTGTGCTACAGATTTTGGTAGTTCATATGTGCATCTATTTTCTGATGCATATATGTGTAGATTTGCGTGCAGGCATTGATTTTTCAAATAATTTTAATGCAAGGTGTGATAACTACACATATGTATTTATTTTTGTCATAATTAGGAGAAATAAATATTAAAAATGATTGTACGCTGAAATTTCCATACCAATTTTACTAACTCAATATAATAAAAATAAGCCTTATGTCTGTCATCAGTCAGAAACATGTGATACACAAACCCATATATGTGTTGTAGATTAAAAAAGCTATAATCTCCACGTTACCTCAATTAGATATTTTGAGATCTATCTTCTGTAGTTTAACAGAAAAGTGCAAATTTGTTTTTCACGTAACTTAAATATCACCCGTTGCTAATATATCAGGTCCCAGGATCTATTCATTGTTGGCAAAGAAAATGAATGTCTGCATGCATTCCTGATAAAGAAAAGCTTTGTTGATTAATTTTAAAAAATGATATGACCTAAAATTTTGTCAAATATGTTGCCAACAGACTTACGCTCTTGCCGACACAAAGACCAAATTCAACAGCTCCTAATGAGCGATCCCCATGAACAAGAAAAATAGTAGGCACAAATAGTACTTTAGTGTCAAGAAAATCTGCAGATTGGCCATGAAAGAAGACAGTGTGCTCCTTGGTGAGTGAAGGCGTTGATGACCACACCGTTGCCCTACAATGTGAAGTGCTGAGGAGGCCCATGCCAAGAGCTGATGGTGAGTACTGGCCTATTGCAGCTTTATGAGTTTCTTTTGTCTACATGTACATGGCGATGAACGGGATCCATTTACTCTAATGCGGGCAATGGTAACTGTTTCAAGCAGGTTTGATCTATGTCATACACGCTAACAAGTTGGAGGTTTGATTATTATGTTGCGTGAGCTTTAGATTTGGGTTGGGCAAATTCGTCACTTAGTTTACTGCTTTTTGTATGTAGCACACATATGGCTGGTGATGACAAGTTACTATATTTAGTTGGTTCATTGACAACAGCGTGTGGGATTTGCCGATACATTGGCACAACGTATGATAACTACACATATATCTACTTGTACCCTTATCAGCAGAACAGTGCAAATAGTACTAAAATCATCATGTGCTCAAATTTCCATGCTAATATACCGCTACAAGGTCATAAAATTAAGCCTTCCATTTATCATCTGTGAGAAAGATCTCATGCACACACACACGATTATCCATGTCATGAACCGATAGGACTTGTGTGTTTTCAATGGAAAATAATTAGAATTCCCCACTTTTCCCCAATAAGTTTTTCCTAGAAATTTAATCATTAACAAAAAAATCAGGTCTTCTATCTGATAGAGTTTAACGAAAGAGAAACTCTAATTTTTTTTTGATAAAGTATGGATTTTATTCACGCAAAATGGAGCAGCAAGGAGATACAAACACGATGACCACACACCCGGCCTCTGCATAGCTAGGGTGCGAAACTCTAATAAATGACAATATATTTTCATGCAATATAAATGGTTTCAATAACGCATCTTTCCAAAAAGAATGAATAAAGTGCACGGATTCACTGCTTATTACCAGGGAAAAATGAATGCTCACATGTACTCCCTATAGAATAGTTTGCATGAGTATGTTATGTAAACTTGATCTTAAAAATGACATGCTCTTAAAGATAACAGTAAAGATGTTATCGGGAGCATGCTCAACGTCTCTAAACCATAACACCAAACTCCATCATAATTTGTGGGAGAAAAGGATAACAAATGATACATCCACCGAATTTTGCGTTTGCAAAACTATAGCCACCAATACACATGCAACCTTGGTGAATATGGAACAGTGTTACATTTATTATAAACATAAAGTTCCTGGGGTGAAAAGCAGTTGTGTCTCGAACTCTCGATTCATGGTTGGAAAAGAGTATACGTGCAAACAGTACAATAACAAATGGATTGACCTGTTTAACTCGATCCTTTTATTTATACAAAATTAGAAATTAAATACTATTATGCTGATCCAAATAGTGTCCTGAATGTCCCTATATTTAAAAACCGAAAGCACTAGCCCCTGCAGGTGCACGGCTTTAATAACAAGTTTGTCTAATTAAGAACATTCTATCGCAGATGGCTTTTGCAACCCAAACATATGGATTATGCAGTAATCGCTGCAAAAGCAAGTAGATGGTTAAGAAGCTCAATGATCAGGATGCGAGGGAAAAGAGACACGCAGCTGAACCGTAGGTGTTTGAGGATTTAGACAATGCAACCCATACATTATATAAAATTACTAATAACAAACATAATGTTGAACGTTACTAAAATACACTAGGTACATCAGGAGCACATACAACAGGGTTTTGGGAGTAAAAACGCATATCAATTCTTACAGCAGAAACACAACAAAAAGTGAAAAACCAGGGATAAAGGAAACTCAGAACAGCCATCACACCGTCGCTCTCGTAACCACTTGTAGTACTGGTGATTTTATGTTGTTGGCGAATAAATAATAAAGTGTGGTTTGCTGATCGATCATGCAATGGTTGCCAATGGGACGCTGTAGAGGACGAGTGTCTCGACGGTGAGGCCGGGGCCAAAGCCGAAGAGGACACCCCACTCCTTACCCTCTCCAGTGGTTGCTTGGCCATCCTGGGAAGAGGTCTTACGCATCACGTCGAGGACGAAGAGGACACATGCGCTGGACATATTGCCGTACTCCGACAGGACCTCTCGGCTCGCGCGCATGCGTTCCTTGTCAAGGCCAACTTTCTCCTCAACCATGTCCAGGATCGCCGGCCCGCCAGGGTGTGCAATCCAGAAGATGGAGTTCCAGTCGTGGATGCCCAGAGGCTTGAATGCGTCCTCGAGCGCCTGCTCGATGTTCTTGGAGATGAGCCCGGGCACGTCCTTGAGAAGGTGGATGGTGAGCCCTGCCTCCGTAAGGTGGCCGTTGATGGCACCCTCGGAGTCGGGCAGGATGGTCTGGCTCGCTGATACCAGCTGGAAGAGTGGCTTCTCGAAGGCCACGTCGGGGTCAGCGCCGATGATGGCAGCGGCCGCGCCATCGCCAAAGAGCGCATGTCCGACCAGCGAATCCAAATGGGACTTGGAGGGGCCACGGAATGCCATGGCGGTGATCTCCGAGCAGACCACCAGCACACGTGCGCCGCGGTTGTTCTCGGCGATGTCTTTGGCCATGCGGAGCACCGTGGCACCACCAAAGCAGCCTTGCTGGTACATCATGAGGCGTTTGACCGTCGGCAAGAGGCCGAGCAGCCTCGTCAACTGGTAGTCGGCACCTGGCATGTCCACGCCGGAGGTGGTGCAGAAGACAACGTGGGTGATCTTTGACTGCGGCTGGCCCCACTCCTTGATGGCCCTCTCTGCCGCCTCTTTCCCAAGTTTGGGCACCTCCACGACGACAATGTCGTGGCGCGTGTCCAGCGACGGCTCCATGTGGGAGCAGATGCTAGGGTTCTTTTTCAGGATCTCTTCGGTGAGGTGCATGTGCCTCTTCCTGATCGTGGACTTCTCGCACATCCTCTCGAACTTCTCCTTGAGGTCCGGGAGGTGCTCGCTCTTGGTGACTCTGAAATAGTAGTCCGGGTAGGTGGCCTGGTACACGCAGTTGGCCGGGACGGCCGTGCCGATTGCCAGCACGGTCGCCAGACCCACCGCCCGCTGTGCCCTTCTCACTTCCTCCAATTTCACCGCCGCCATTGATCAGCACCAAGGAGTTCTAGCTAAGTAGCAAGGGCTTGGTAGCAAGGGTTTGCTAGCAACGGTTTGGAAGGTGCACCTAACGTAAGGTGCAACGGTTTGCTAGCAAGGGTGGTGCACGTGGTGGGCGTGCGTAGTGGGCGTGCGTGGGCAGGACTGGAGCGCGGCGTGCGTGCGTGCTCCGCCTATAGAACCATCCACTGTACTGCTTGTATGATTGAGCCAAGTGAACACAGAGGAAGAAAAAGGCCCCGGCGTTCGTCGCCAGGGAGGGCGTTCGTCGCCGCGGGTGTTCGTCGCCCGGCAAAATCCATCTCTTCGTATTCTTGTGATTGTTTGTCGATCTTGGGTTCCGACAATTGGTATTAGAGCTTGGTTGTCTTGGGAATGGTTCGACGTGCCGGAGGCATTGCCGGCGGTGGCGGCGGCGCGGTGAAGCTCCAGGTTATGTGTTGGCCTATGAAGGTGTGCGCGCTGCGGCTGCCATGGCGGACGCGGAGGCGGCGTGCAATGAGTCCACGACGTCTGGTGCGGTCGGGCTCGGCGGGCGCGTCCGGTGCGGGGGACGTGTGCGACGCACTTGTGCGGTGGGGCTCATCAGGCGCTTCGGGTGGGCGCGGGACGTGCGGGGCATCGAGGGAATCCAGGCATATGTCGCCGGCAAAAAAGGAGGTCGGCGTATGTCACCAGAGACGTGACGAAGCATGGTCCGACCGGCGTCAGTGCACCAGGTCGGGCCTGTGGCGGTGCGACCGGCGTCGGTGCGCCAGGTCGGGTCCGTGGGCTGGGTCACGATCTTGGCGACGACATCGACATGAGCTACTCCAGCGACGGCGAGGTCATGGCTTAGGGAGAGAATGTTGGCAATAAGCCATGTGTGTGTGCATGGCGCGTAGGTGCGCACGTGTTTGTCGCGTATGTGTGTCTAGGCTCAAGCCGGAGGCCGGTGTGTGGCCGCGTCCAACTGAGGGGGAGTAGCAGGGAGCCAGTCAATCTGGAGCTGGCCGCATAGTGCGTGTAGTGGCGCGCATATGCGCGCAGTCAGACGAGCAGATCATGCAGATCATGCATGCGCAGTGGGGCGCGTGGTGGGCGTGTGTAGTGGGCGTGCGTGGGCAGGAGTGGAGCGCAGCGTGCGTGCGAGCTTCCGCCTATATAACCATCCCGTGTACTGCTTGTATGATTGAGCCAAGTGAATACAGAGGAAGAAAAAGGCCCCGACGTTCGTCGCCGCGGGTGTTCGTCGCCCTGCAAAATCCGTCTCCTCGTATTCTTGTGATTGTTTGTCGATCCTTGGTTCCAACAAGCAACACCGAATTCTTGGGTGATGATCAGCACTCAAGCACTCGATTGCAGTTTTTTGCTCAAATGCTGAGTTGTGTCATTGATTGCACACCCTAAAGAAGTAAAAATGCAAAGGGATAGAGAGAGGTATGCACAAAATAGGGATGAGATTAATAAGAGACGGTGTGAGGTCTATAAACAGAAGAAAATTGCCGCAACCGAGATCAATGGGGCACACACCCAGCTGGTAGTATCAAAGGGTAATGATGATCAACTTCATGATATATGGCCCAGCTGTATTGCTTTATAATGATCTAGACACCTCTCCGGTCAATAACCAATAGCGGAACATGGATGCCCATATTGGCTCCTACATACTTTACTAAGATCTTGATCGGTCGAACCGTCATGACAACATACGTAATTCCCTTTGTTTATCGGTATGTTACTTTCCAAGATTCGATCGTCGGTATCTTCAACCTAGTTCAATCTCGTTACCGGCAAGTCTCTTTACTCGTTCTGTAATACATCACCTCACGACTAACTCCTTAGTCATTTGCTTGCAAGCTTATGCTATGTGTTACCGAGAGGGCCCAAAGATACCTCTCCAATACTCAGAGTGATAAATTCTAATCTCGATCTATGCCAACTCAACAAACAACTTCAGAGATACCTATAGAGCATCTTTATGATCACTTAGTTACATTGTGACGTTTGTTAGCACACAAGGTATTTGGTTCCGACCTGGCCAGCCCATTAGTCCCGGTTCTTGACGAACCGGGACCCATGAGGGGCGTTAGACCCGGTTCATGAGCCCAGGGGGCCGGCCGGGGCCTCGTGGGCATTGGTCCTGGTTCGTCTGGAACCATTTGTCCCGGTTCTAGGAACGAACCGGGACCAATGGGCCACGCTCCTGGCCCACAGCCATTGGCACTGATTCGTGCCTTGAACCGGTACAGAAGGCTCTCTTTAGTCCCGGTTCCTGCCATGAACCGGGACAAATAAGTTGCCTATATATACCCATCGCCACGGCAGAGCACTCTACAGTGCTCTGTTTTTTCTGGCCGGCGAGGGGAGGGCATTTGGGTGCTCTAGCTCACTGCTACGTTTTGAGCTAGCGTTGGTTTTACCCGAAGAGGAGAGGGTGATGCAGCAAGTGTAGCATAAGTATTTCCCTCAGTTTTGAGAACCAAGGTATCAATCCAGTAGGAGGCTCCTCAAAAGTCCCACGCACCTACACAAACAAACTGAGAACTCGCAACCAACGCAATAAAGGGGTTGACAATCCCTTCACGACCACTTGCAAGTGAGATCTGATAGAGATAGTACGATAAGATAAATATATTTTTGGTATTTTATAATATAGATGCAAAAAGTAAAGATGCAAATAAAGTAGATTGAAAGCAAATATGATAAGAGATAGACCCGGGGGCCATAGGTTTCACTAGAGGCTTCTCTCAAGATAGCATAAGTATTACGGTGGGTGAACGAATTACTGTCGAGCAATTGATAGAAAAGCGCATAGTTATGAGATTATCTAGGCATGATCATGTATATAGGAATCATGTCCATAACAAGTAGACCGACTCCTGCCTGCATCTACTACTATTACTCCACACATCGACCGACTCCTGCCTACATCTAGAGTATTAAGTTCATAAGAACAGAGTAATGCATTAAGCAAGATTGACATGATGTAGAGGGATAAACTCATGCAATATGACATAAACCCCATCTTCTTATCCTTGATGGCAACAATACAATACATGTCTTGCAACCCTTTCTGTCACTGGGTAAGAACACTGCAAGATTGAACCCAAAGCTAAGCACTTCTCCCATGGCAAGAAAGACCAATCTAGTAGGCCAAACCAAACTTATAATTTGAAGAGACTTGCAAAGAGAACTCAATCATACATAAAGAATTCAGAGAAGATTCAAATATAATTCATAGATAAACTTGATCATAAACCCACAATTCACCGGATCTCGACAAACACACCGCAAAAAAGAGATTACATCGAATAGATCTCCACAAGAGAGGGGGAGAACATTGTATTGAGATCCAAAATGAGAGAAGAAGCCATCTAGCTAATAACTATGGACCCGTAGGTCTGTGATAAACTACTCACAACTCATTGGAGGGGCAAGGACGTTGATGTAGAAGCCCTCCGTGGTCGATTCCCCCTCCGGCAGAGTGCCGACGAAGGCTCCAAGATGGGATCTCGCGGATACAGAAGGTTACGGCGGTGGAAATTGTGTTTCGTGGTGCTCCTGAATGTTTTCGGGGTACGTAGGTATATGTAGGAGGAAGAATTATCTATAATTTTTGATTGTTCCATGCCAATATTATTCAACTTTTATATAATTTTGGCAACTTTTTATACTATTTTTTGGGACTAACATATTGATCCAGTGCCCAGTGGCAGTTCCTTTCTGTTGCATGTTTTTTGTTTCGCAGAAATCCAATATCAAACGGAGTTCAATTGGGATAAAAATGGACGGAGATTTTTTTTGGAATATTTATGATTTTTGGGAAGTAAAATCAACGTGAAACGGTGTCCGGGGTGGCCACGAGACAGGGGGGCGCTCCCTCCCCCTGGGCGCGGCCTGGGCTCTCGTGGGCCACCCGTAAGGCGGTTGACGCTCTTCTTTTGGCGCAAGAAAGCTAATTTTATGAGAAAGATCTGGGCGAAGGATTCACCCCAATCGGAGTTATGGATCTCCAGATATAAAGGAAACGGTGAAGGGGTAGAATCAGAGAATGCAGAAACAGAGAGATAGATCCAATCTCGGAGGGGCTCTCGCCCCTCCCAAGCCATGGGAGCCAAGGACCAGAGGGTAAACCCTTCTCCCATTTAGGGAGAAGGTCAAGGAAGAAGAAGAAGAAGCGGGGCTCTCTCCCCCTTGCTTCCGGTGGCGCCGGAACGCCGCCGGGGGCCATCATCATCACCGCGATCTTCACCAACACCACCGTCATCTTCGCCAACATCTCCATCACCTTCCCCCTCTATCTACAGCGGTCCACTCCTGCAACCCGCTGTACCCTCTACTTGAACATGGTGCTTTATGCTTCATATTATTTTCCAATGATGTGTTGCCAACCTATGATGTCTAAGTAGATCTTCATTGTCCTATTGGTAGTTGATGAATTGCTATGATTGATTTAATTTGCTTGTGGTTATGTTGCTGTCCTATGGTGCCCATCATATGAGCGCGCGCGTGGATCACACCATAGGGTTAGTTGTATGTTGATAGGACTATGTATTGGAGGGCAAGAGTGACAGAAGCTCCAGACTAGCATAGAAATTGATACATACGGGATTGAAGGGGGACCAATATATCTTAATGCTATGTTTGGGTTTTACCTTAATGAACATTAGTAGTTGCGAACTGCTTGCTAATAGTTCCAATCATAAGTGCATAGAATTCCAAGTCAGGGATGACATGCTAGTAGGGCCTCTCCCACATAAAAACTTGCTATCGGTCTAGTAACGTAGTCAACTTCTAAGGGACAATTCCACTACTCCCACCACCACTTTTCCACACTCGCTATATTTACTTTATTGCATCTTTATCTAAACAGACCCTACTTTTTATTTGCGTTCTCTTTATTATCTTGCAAACCTCTCCTATCACACCTACAAAGTACTACTATAGTTTTATTTGCGTTCTCTTTATTATCTTGCGAACGTCAAGCGTGCGTAGAGTCGTATCTGTGGCCGATAGGACTTCAGAGAGTATTTGTTCTACCTTTAGCTCCTCGTTGGGTTCGACACTCTTACTTATCGAAAGAGGATACAAGTATCCCGTATACTTGCGGGTCATCAGTGGCCGCCCGAGGGGCCCATGAGACAGGGGGGCGCGCCCTACAGGGGGGCGCGGCCTCCTATCTCGTGGCTTCCTCGGCAGCTTCTTGACTTGCACTCCGAGCTCTCCGGATCACGTTCGTTCCAAAAATCACGCTCCCGAAGGTTTCATTCCGTTTGGACTCCGTTTGATATTCCTTTTCTTCGAAATACTGAAATAGGCAAAAAACAAAAAACAGCAATATGGGCTGGGCCTCCGGTTAGTAGGTTAGTCCCAAAAATGATATAAATGTGTAAAATAAAGCCCATAAACATCCAAAAGGGGTAATATAATAGCATGGAACAATCAAAAATTATAGATACATTGGAGACGTATCAAGCATCCCCAAGCTTAATTCCTACTCGTCCTCGAGTAGGTAAATGATAAAAAAGAAATTTTTGATGTGGAATACTACCTAGCATAATTCTCAATGTAATTTTCTTTAATGTTTCATGAATGTTCAGATCCAAATGATTCAAGATAAAATCTTATAAAACATAAAAATAATAATGCTTCAAAGCATACTAACAAATAATCATGTCTT
The DNA here is from genome assembly GCF_018294505.1 of Triticum aestivum. Classification (NCBI taxonomy): domain Eukaryota; kingdom Viridiplantae; phylum Streptophyta; class Magnoliopsida; order Poales; family Poaceae; genus Triticum; species Triticum aestivum. The sequence continues at coordinate 20,712,925 of NC_057795.1, forward strand.
ATCAAAATAGCATACCCAAAGAAAGCTTATCCCTACAAAATCATATAGTTAGGCCATGCTTCATTTTCATTACACAAAATACTCCCATCATGTACAACCCCGATGACGAGCTGAGCAATTGGTTCATACTTTTTAACGCGCTTCATCTTTTTCAACTCTTACGCAATATATGAGCGCAAGCCATGGACATAGCACTATGGTGGCAAATGGTGGTGGTTGTAAGGACAAAAAGTGGGAGAAGATAGTCTCACATCAACTTGGCTTATCAACGGGTTATGGAGATGCCCATCAATAGATATCAATGTGAGTGAGTAGGGATTGCCATGCAACGGATGCACTAGAGATATAAATATATGAAAGCTCAACAAAAGAAACTAAGTGGGTGTGCATCCAACTTGCTTGCTCACGAAGACCTAGGGCACTTTGAGGAAGCCCATCATTGGAATATACAAGCCAAGTTCTATAATGAAAAATTGCCACTAGCATATGAAAGTGACAACATATCAGACTCTCTATCATGAAAATCATGGTGCTATTTTGAAGCACAAGTGTGGAAAAAGAGATAGTAGCAATTGTCCCTTCTCTCTTTTTCTCTCTTTTTTTCTCTTTTTTTTTCTTCTACTTTTTTTTCTTTTTCCTTTTTTTTTCTTTTTTCTTTTTTTTCTTTTTTTTTCTTTTTGGTAGGCTTCTTTGGCCTCTTTTATTTTTATAAAGTCCGAAGCCTCATCCCGACTTGTGGGGGAATCATAGTCTTCATCATCCTTTCCTCACTAGGACAATGCTCTAATAATGAAGATCATCACACTTTTATGGATTTACAACTCAAAAGCTACAAGTCAAAGCTAGAACAAGATATGACCCTATGTGAATGCCTCCGGCGGTGTACCGGGATATGCAATGAATCAAGATCGACATGTATGAAGATTACGAAGGTGGCTTTGCCACAAATACAATGTCAACTACATGATCATGCAAAGAGCAATATGACAATGATGAAACGTGTCATAATAAACTAAATGGTGGAAAGTTGCATGGCAATATATCTCGGAATGGCTATGAAAATGCAATAATAGGTAGGTATGGTGACTGTTTTGAGGAAGGTAAATAATGGGTTCAATACCGGCGAGAGTTGGCGGTAATAAGAAAAGCTAGCAAAGTGGAAGGATGAGTGTGCGTATATACATGGACTCACATTAGTCATAAAGAACTCATATACTTATTGCAAAAGTCTACTTAGCCCTCAAAGCAAAGTACTACTACGCATGCCCCAAGAGGGATAGATTGGTAGGAAAAAATTCCATCGCTCGTCCCCGACTGCCACTAATAAGGAAGACACTCAAAAGAGCACCTCATGCAACAAATTTGTCACACAACTTTTACCATACGTGCATGCTACGGGACTTGCCAACTTCAACAAAAGTATTTATCAATTTCATAATTATACACTAGCATGACCCTAACATTACTACCTTTATATCTCAAAACAATTATCAAGCAACAAATTGATCATAGCATCCAATTCAATTTCTATGATAGTTTTTATTATACCCAACTTTGATGCTCATCATTCTAGGACCAAATTTATAACCAAAGCAAATACCATGCTGTTCTAAAATACTCTCAAAATAATATAAGTGAAGCATGAGAGACTAGAAATTTCTATAAAATCAAGCCACCATCGTTCTCTAAAAGATATAAGTGAAGTACTATAGCAAAAACTATCAAGCTCAAAAGATATAAGTGAAGCACATAGAGTATTCTAGCAAATTCTAATCAAATAGGCTTCTCCAAAAAGGTGTGTACAGTAAGGATGATTTTGGTAAACTAAAAATCAAAGACTAATATAATACACGACGCTCCAAGCAAAACACATATCATGTGGCGAATAAAAATATAGCTCCAAGTAAAGTTACCAATGAACGAAGACGAAAGAGGGGATGCCTTCCCGGGGCCTCCCCAAGCTTAGGCTTTTGGATATTATTGAATATCTTGGGGTGCCTTGGGCATCCCCAATCTTAGGCTCTTGCCACCCTTTATTCCATAGTCCATAAAAGGTTTACCCAAAACTTGAAAACTTCACAACACAAAACTCAACAGGAAATCTTATAAGCTCCGTTAGTGAAAGAAAACAAAACCACCACATCAGGTACTGCAATGAACTCATTCTTTATTTATTTTGGTGTTAAACCTACTGTATTCCAACTTCCTTATGGTTTATAAACTAATTTACTAGCCATAGATGCATTGAAATAAGCAAACAACACACGAAAAACAGAATCTGTCAAAAACAGATAAGTCTGAAGCAATCTGTAACTAACGCAAACTTGTGGAACTCTAAAAATCCTACCAAAATAGGAAGAACTGGAGAATTTGTTTATTGATCAGCATAAAAAATAATCAATGAAAAATCACGTTTCTGTGATTTATTGAATTGTTTCTGGTGAGTGCAAAGTTTCTTTTTTTCAGCAGAATCATATCAACTATCATCATAGTTTATCCTATAGGTTCTACTTGGCACAAACACTAACGAAAAGATAAAAACACATCTAAACAGAGAGTAGATGCAAGATTTATTCCTAAATAGGAGCAAAAACAAAAAACATAAAGAAAAATTGGGTTGCCTCCCAACTAGCGCTATCATTTAACGCCCCTAGCTAGGCATAAAAGAAAGGATAGCTCTAACGAGTGCCATCTTTGGCACTAAATTCATAAGTAGCACGCATGATAGATTCATAAGGTAATTTGGCTTACTTTCTTGGAATGTGCTCCATGCCTTTCTTTAAGGGAAATTGGAATCTAATGTTCCCTTCCTTCATATTAATAATCGCACCAATCGTTCTAAGGAAAGGTCTACCAAGAATAATAGGGCAAGAAAGATTGCAATCTATATCAAGAACGATCAAATCTACGGGCACCAAATTTCTATTTGCAACAATAAGAACATCATTGATCCTTCCCATAGGCTTTTTAATGGTGGAATCTGCAGGGTGCAAATTTAAAGAGCAATCTTCAAGATCATGGAAATCTAGAATATCACATAAAGTTTTCGGAATCGTGGAAACACTAGCACCCAAATCACACAAAGCAAAACACTCATAATCTTTAATTCTAATCTTTATAGTAGGTTCCCACTCATCATTAAGTTTTCTAGGTATAGACACTTCCAAATTAAGTTTTTCATCATAAGATTGCATCAAGGCATCAACAATATGTTTGGTAAAATCTTTATTTTGACTATAAGCATGAGGAGAATTAACAACGGATTGCAACAAGGAAATACAACCTTTTAAAGAGCAATTATCATAATCAAATTCCTTGAAATCCGAGATAGTAGGTTAAATATTATTAGAAGTTGAGGATTCTCCAATCGCACTTTTACCAATTTGAGCATCAAGATCTAAAGACTCCGAATTCTTGGAACGCCTTCTAGGAAAAGTTGATTCGTCATCAATCCCATAATCATCAAAATTCATATTGCAAAACATAGATCTAATCGGAGACACATTAATAACTTTAAGAACCACATCATTATTTTCACGGAAACTAGAAGAACACGCTTTTATAAAGCTTTCTTTTTTAGCACGCAATCTAGCGGTTCTTTCCTTGCACTCGTCAATGGAAATTCTCATTACTTTGAGAGACTCATTGATATCATGCTTAGGAGGGGAAGATCTAATTTTAATAGAATCAACGTCAAGCAAAAGTCTATCAACGTTCCTAGCCAAATCATCAACTTTGAGCAATTTTACTTCAAGCGAAGCATTAAAATTCTTTTGAGAAATCATAAATTCTTTCACACTATTCTCAAAATCAGAGGGCATCTTATTAAAATTACCATAAGAATTATTGTAGGAATTTCCATAATTATTAGAGGAATTACTAGGGAACGGTCTAGCATTAAAATTTCCTCTATAAGCATTGTTTCCAAAACTATTCCTACCAAAAAAATTCACATCCATAGATTCATTATTATTCTCAATCAAGGAAGACAAAGGCATATCATTAGGATCAAGAGGAGTATTTTTAGTAGCAAACTTCTTCATAAGTTCATCCATCTTTCCACTCAAAACATTGATTTCTTCTATAGCATGCACTTTTTTACTAGAAGATATTTTGGTGTGCCATTGAGAATAATTAGCCATAATATTATCCATAAGTTTTGTAGCATCTCCTAACGTGATTTCGATAAACGTGCCTCCCGCGGCCGAATCTAAGAGATTTCTAGAAGCAAAGTTCAAACCGGCATAAAATTTTTGTATGATCATCCATAAATTCAAACCATGAGTAGGGCAATTGTGAAGCATCAATTTCATTCTTTCCTAAGATTGGGCAACATGCTCAGGATCAAGTTGTTTAAAATTCATAATATCGTTCCTAAGAGTGATAATCTTAGCGGGAGGAAAATACTTAGAGATAAAAGCATCTTTGCACTTTTCCAATCATCAATACTATTTTTAGGCAAAGACGAAAACCAAATTTTAGCACGATCTCTACGTGAAAACGGAAATAACTTCAATTTGACAATATTGGTATCCGTATATTTCTTCTTTTGCATATCACACAAATCAACAAAATTGTTTAGATGAGTAGCGGCATCTTCACTAGGAAGGCCGGCGAATTGATCTTTCATAACAAGATTCAGCAAAGCAGCATTGATTTCACAAGACTCAACATCATTAAGAGGAGCAATCGGAGTACTAAGGAAATCATTATTATTGGTATTCGAGAAATCACACAATTTGGTATTATCTTGCGCCATGGCAACAAGTAAACCAACCCACAAGCAAACAGAAAAACGGCAAGCAAAAAGAGAGGAGGAGATTGGGAAAGAGAGGGCGAATAAAACGGCAAGGGTGAAGTGGGGGAGAGGAAAACGAGAGGCAAATGGCAAATAATGTAAATGCGAGGGAGATGGGTTCATGATCGGTACTTGGTATGTCTTGACTTGAGCGAAGACCTCCCCGGCAACGGCGCCAGATATCCTTCTTGCTACGTCTTGAGCTAGCGTTGGTTTTCCCCGAAGAGGAGAGGGTGATGCAGCAAGTGTAGCGTAAGTATTTCCCTCAGTTTTGAGAACCAAGGTATCAATCCAGTAGGAGGCTCCTCAAAAGTCCCACGCACCTACACAAACAAACTGAGAACTCGCAACCAACGCAATAAAGGGGTTGTCAATCCCTTCACGGCCACTTGCGAAAGTGAGATCTGATAGAGAAAGTATGATAAGATAAATATATTTTTGGTATTTTATAATATAGATGCAAAAATTAAAGATGCAAATAAAGTAGATTGAAAGCAAATATGATAAGAGTTAGACCCGGGGGCCATAGGTTTCACTAGAGGCTTCTCTCAAGATAGCATAAGTATTACGGTGGGTGAACAAATTACTGTCGAGCAATTGATAGAAAAGCGCATAGCTATGAGATTATCTAGGCATGATCATGTATATAGGCATCACGTCCATAACAAGTAGACCGACTCCTGCCTGCATCTACTACTATTACTCCACACATCGACCGACTCCTGCCTGCATCTAGAGTATTAAGTTCATAAGAACAGAGTAACACATTAAGCAAGATGACATGATGTAGAGGGATAAACTCATGCAATATGATATAAACCCCATCTTGTTATCCTCAATCGCAACAATACAATATGTGTCTTGCAACCCTTTCTGTCACTGGGTAAGAACACCGCAAGATTGAACCCAAAGCTAAGCACTTCTCCCATGGCAAGAAAGACCAATCTAGTAGGCCGAACCAAACTGATAATTCGAAGAGACTTGCAAAGATAAGTCAATCATACATAAAAGAATTCAGAGAAGATTGAAATATTATTCATAGATAAACTTGATCATAAACCCATAATTCATCGGATCTCGACAAACACACCGCAAGAAAGAGATTACAACGAATAGATCTCCACAACAGAGGGGGAGAACATTGTATTGAAATCCAAAAAGAGAGAAGAAGCCATCTAGCTAATAACTATGGACCCATAGGTCTGTGGTAAACTACTAACAACTCATCGGAGGGGCAAGGATGTTGATGTAGAAGCCCTCTGTGGTCGATTCCACCTCCAGCAGAGTGTCGGTGAAGGCTCCAAGATGGGATCTCACGGATACAGAAGGTTACGGCGGTGGAATTTGTGTTTCTGGTGCTCCTGGATGTTTTTAGGGTACGTAGGTATATATAGGAGGAAGAAGTACGTCGGTGGCCGCCCAAGGGGCCCATGAGACAGGGGGGCGCGCCCTATAGGGGGGGGGCGGCATCCTATCTCGTGGCTTCCTCGGCAGCTTCTTGACTTGCACTCCAAGCTCTCCGGATCACGTTCGTTCCAAAAATCATGCTCCCGAAGGTTTCATTACGTTTGGACTCCGTTTGATATTCCTTTTCTTCGAAATACTAAAATAGGCAAAAAAACAGCAATATGAGTTGTGCCTCCGGTTAGTAGGTTAGTCCCAAAAATGATATAAATATGTAAAATAAAGCCCATAAACATCCAAAAGGGGTAATATAATAGCATGGAACAATCAAAAATTATAGATACGTTGGAGACGTATCACTCACATCCTTTGCACATGAGATGTTCGATGAAATGCCCGAGCCACTGTAGTTAAGCTTTCTCCTCTCGAAGCTCGACCTCGGAGCTCCATTTTTTCCGAGATTTGTCTAGATTTAGCGGCCCGTCACGCCCCGTCCCCGTTTTCACTGCCGTCGATCGCCCGCGCCGATCTCGTCGCCGGCACCACCGTGGTGAGCCTTTTGTTCTTATCTTCTTTCTGATTTTCTTACTTTAGATAGATACTTGTGTGACTTTCTTACTTTAGATAGACACTTGTCTGATTTTCTTACTTTTGACAGACATAATTATATATAATGCATGCAGATGAACCGGCAATGGATGTACGGTGACATACACACCTCCGAGTACATTAAGCGCGTGCATAATTTTCTCGAAGTGGCTGAGGCAAACAAGCAGAATGGTTTTATGTGTTGTCCATGCCCTCAATGTGGGAATACGAAGTCTTACTCTGACCGAAAAATCCTTCACACCCACCTGCTTTACAAGGGTTTCATGCCACACTATAATGTTTGGACGAGGCACGGAGAAATAGGGGTTATCATGGAAGACGGCGAAGAAGAAGAGGACGATGACAACTATGTGCCCCTTGAATACAGTGATGCTGCAACGGGGGGAGCTGCTGAAGATCAAGAGGAACCAGACGATGTGCCCGATGATGCTGCAACGGGGGAAGCTGCTGAAGATCAAGAGGAACCAGACGATGAAGATCACAACACCTGGCCCAGGACCGTATGTATGTATAACCTTCCTCCTTGGATGTGCATGAAGCGAAAGTTCATTATGATGCCAATTCTCATCCAAGGCCCTAAGCAACCAGGCAACGACATTGATGTGTACCTAAGGCCATTAGTTGAAGAACTTTTACAGCTGTGGAATGGAAACGGTGTACGTGTGTGTGATAAGCACAAACATGAGGAATTTAACCTGCACGCGAACCATCAACGGTTGGCCCGCTCTCAGTAACCTTTCAGGACAGACAAACAAGGGATACCACGCATGCAGGCGATGTTTAGCTGACACCGAAAGTATATACCTGGACAAATGCAGGAAGAATGTGTACCTGGGCCATCATCGATTTCTTCCGACTAACCATCAACGTCGAAAGAAAGGCAAGCATTTCAAAGGCGAGGAGGATCACCGGAAGAAGCCCGCCATGCGTAACGGTGATCACGTACTTGCTATGGTCAATGATTTAAAAGTAATCTTCGGAAAGGGTCCGGCGGATTATCTATTCAGAGTGACGTTGCGGGACACGCACCCTTGTGGAAGAATAAATTTATATTTTGGGACCTACCCTACTGGAAAGACCTAGAGGTCCGCTCTTCGATCGACGTGATGCACGTGACGAAGAACCTTTGTGTGAACCTGCTAGGCTTCTTGGGTGTGTATGGGAAGACAAAAGATACAGCTGAGGCACTGGAGGACCTGCAACATTTGCACGAAAAAGATGGCATGCCTCCAAAGTAGTATGATGGTCCTGCCAGCTATGCTCTTACCAAAGAAGAGAAGGAAATCTTCTTTGAATGCCTGCTTAGTATGAAGGTCTCGACTGCTTCTCGATGAATATAAAGGGAATAATAAATATGGTAGAGAAAAAGTTCCTGAACCTAAAGTCTCATGACTTCCACGTGATTATGACGCAACTGCTTCCGGTTGCATTGAGGGGGCTTCTACCGGAAAACGTCCAATCAGCCATTGTGAAGCTATGTGCATTCCTCAATGTAATCTTTCAGAAGGTGATCGATCCATAAATCATACCAAGGCTAAGGAGTGATGTGGTGCAATGTCTTGTCAGTTTCGAGCTGGTGTTCCCACCATCCTTCTTCAATATCATGATGCACGTCCTAGTTCATCTAGTTGACGAGATTGTCATTCTGGGCCCCATATATCTACACAGTATGTACCCCTTTGAGAGGTTCACGGGAGTCCTAAAGAAATATGTCCGTAACCGCGCTAGGCCAGAAGGAAGCATCTCCATGGGCCATCAAATAGAGGATTTCATTGGGTTTTGTGTTGACTTCATTCCTGGCCTTAAGAAGATAGGTCTCCCTAAATCACGGTATGAGGGGAGACTGACTGGAAAAGGCACGCTTGGAGGGGACTCAATAATATGCAGGGACGGATATTCTTGGTCTCAAGCACACTACACAGTACTACTGAACTCTACCTTGGTGACTCCGTATGTCGATGAACGCAAGAACAGTCTGCGCTCCAGACACCTGGAGCAGTGCGGCGACTGGATTACAAGTGAACACATCAGGACTTTCAGCAGTTGGTTGGAAACACGTCTCAGAGGTGAGAACACTGTTTGTGCTGAGCTATACTCGTTGTCCAGGGGACCATCTTCGACTGTATTGACTTACCAAGGATACGAGATAAATGGGAATACATTTTACACGATCGCCCAAGATCAAAAGAGCACCAACCAAAACAGCGGTATCCGCTTTGATGCAGCAACGGAGAGGGGAAAGGACACATATTATGGTTACATAGTGGACATATGGGAACTTGACTACGGACATGATTTTAAGGTCCCTTTGTTTAAGTGTAAATGGGTCAATCTGTCAGGAGGCGTGGTAAAGGTAGACCCACAGTACGGAATGACAACAGTGGATCTAAACAATCTTGGCTACACTAATGAACCATTCGTCCTAGCCAATGACGTGGCACATGTTTAACTATGTGAAGGACATGTCCACCAGACCGAGAAAAAGAAAAGATAAGGAAGAGAATACATCATACGATGAGCCAAAGCACCACATAGTTCTTTCAGGAAAAATGGACATCATGGGAGTGGAGGGCAAAACAGACATGTCCGAAGATTATGAAAAGTTTCATGAAATTTCTCCCTTCAAAGTCAAGGTTGACCCAAGCATCCTGATAAATGATGAAGATTGTCCATGGTTATGGCGCAATAAGGAAACGACACAAGCGAAGAAAAAGTGAAGACTTTCTCTCCACAACTATTATGATGATACCATGCCAACTTTCAACATTTTTCATAGTTTATTTGAAAATGCATGTTGTAACAGACAAGTTTCTGTATGAAATCCTGATACTTCGAAAGAGATTGTCCGTTTTGTACACGAAGTGCATCCAGTTTTTGCCGTAACCCTCTCAACTTTGTTGCACATGCTATGTGGATGAAATGATGATACCATGCCAACTTTCAACCTTTTCAGAGTTCATTTGAAATGCTTTTCAATTTCAGGGTCTTATAGCTCAAAATAATCAGTAAGTGCATGAAAAATAACAAATGAAGTCAGAACGGGTTGAAAATTGATGATATGGCTTTGAATGGTGCATTTTGAACACTCACAAAAGTCAGGAGTTCAAATAAGTTTAAAAAAATGAAATACTTTTGTAATAGACGAGTTTTCGTATAAAATCCTGATACTTTGAAAGAGATTGTCCGTTTTGTACACGAAGTGCATCTAGTTTTTGCCATAACCCTCTCAACTTTCTTGCACATGCTATGTGGATGAAATGATGATACCATGCCAAATTCCAACCTTTTCAGAGTTCATTTGAAATGCTTTTCAATTTCAGGGTCTTATAGCTTAAAATAATCAGTAAATGCATGAAAAATAACAAATGACGAAGTCAGAAAGGGATGAAAATTGATGATGTAAGTAGAAACCAAATAAAATAAAATAAACTTTGATAAAATGTATAAGTAGAAACAAGATAAAATAAAATAAAATAAACTTTAATAACATAAATAAAAATGTATGGACCTAAAATTATGAAAGAATTTTATGTTCAAAACATTATAAGCAAAAAGAATTTTCCTGAAATAAATAAAATAGCAATAGTAAGTATTTTGTTGTGAGCAGAAACTAAATAAAATAAATAAAGCAAAAAAGAAAATAAAAAATTGGGACAAATTGAAAAAATGCCACCTACTGGGCCACCACAGCCTGAATACGATTAGAAACTCATCCATGGGCTAGGATTCAGGGCCGCAGAAGGCCCAGCAGACCCACAGGCATAGCAGTGCGAGATTAGGCCCAAAGGCCTGCAGTTGAGAGGAGCTCAACGGAGTTGGCGGGGCAGGGCTTATAAACAGGTCCAGCGGCGCCCCGGCTAGCGAGGTGGGACTAAACATCCCACCGCACCACGGCTAGCCGCAGGACATTGGTCCCGGTTGGTGGCACCAACCGGGACTAATGTCACCCTTTGGTCCCAGTTCGTGGCACCAACCGGTACCAATGCCCCCCTTTAGTCCCGGTTGGTGCCACCAACCGGGACCAAAGCCCTCTGCTTCCCGCCTTTTGGGCTGCTGAAAAGAGACCTTTGGTCCCAGTTGGTGGCACCAACTAGGACTAAAGGTGGCATTCGTCCCGGTTCCTGTCACGAACCGGGACCAATGCTTCGTCTATATAACTAGCACTTGTGAAAATTTTCATTCAATTCGTCTTCCCCGCTCGGACGATGATGCCAGGCTGCCCCGCCGCGCCTCGCCGTCGCCCTCGTTGCCCCTGCCTCCGACGCCGTCCCGCGCCGCCCATACGTCGTCGCCGCTCCGCGCCCCCTGCCCCAACGCCGCCGGCCCTGCCTCCTCGTTGCCCGTCGCCACGTCCCTCACCGTCGCTGTCGCCGTGCCCTACTTCATCGTCGCCCGTTGCCGCGCCCGTCGCTGTTGCTGTCGCCGCGCCCCTCACCGTCGCCATCCCCGTGCCGGCCCTGCCTCCTCGTCCCCGCCCCTTGCGCAGTGAGCTATATTTGAATTTTCCTAATTTAGATGTGTATAGTTAATTTAGATGTGTAGTTTAGATGTGTAGTTAATTGAGTTATTGGAATTTGTTCATATTGTGTTAGAATTTTTTTTCTGTTCATAGATTTTTTTTGGGTGATATTATTGTTGAATATGCAAATGTTTGTATGTTCATATATATGCAAAGAATACGTCGATTTTTTATGATTTTTTTTCTGTTCATAGAATTTTTAATGATTTTTTTCTGTTGTAATTTTGTTCATAGAATTTTAATGATTTTTTTTGTTCATAGAATTTTCTTTGTCAATTTATGTATATGTTCATATTGTGTATGTATAGGAAAATTGTGTATGATCAAAGTC
>NC_057795.1:20725119-20731621 GCF_018294505.1 Triticum aestivum
TATGTTCATATTTAAAAGAAAAAGCAGGAGAGAAAAAAGGAAAATAAGAAGAGAAAGTGTTTAATATAATTAGTTAGAAAAATAATAGAACTAGTTAAACTAGTTTATTTTTAGTAAGTACTACTTTATTTTATTTATAGTAAGTGCTTTAGAGTTGAACTAGTTGATTTAATAAAAACTACTTTATTTTACTATATATAGAAGTAGTTTATTTTTAGTAAGTACTACTTTATTTTATTTATAATTAGTGCTAAGTAGTTGAACTAGTTGATTTAGTAAAACAACTTTATTTTACTATAGAAGTAGTTTATTTTTAGTAAGTACTATTTTATTTTATTTATAGTAAGTGCTTAGGGTTGACCGAGTTGATTTAATAAAACTACTGTATTTTACTATAGAAGTAGTTTATTTTTAGTAAAACAATTGATAGAAATTGTTTATTTTTTTAGTTCAAGCAATTATTCCCGCATCGGCATCAACGATGCCTATCCTGCATCCTCGTCGTCGACTCGGCGGAGGAGGCCGGCTTGAGCAGAGGGGCCATGTCCGGGACTGGGCTCTGTCGGGCTGGTATTGGGAGGTGCTACCTTCCGGGGGGCGTAGGTTGGTGAGGAACCAGCCCGTCATTGAGCCGATCCTTGTTTGGTGGCGGTCGCGTGGGCCAGTGACTGTGCCGAGGCTTCCGGACACCGCGGAGGTGGTACGTCACTGTGTCAGCGAGAAGGACGAGCACGTCCGTCGCTACATGGTTGCGTTGGAGGGCAGGTTCGACAATACCTGCCAGGTTCTTCGGGGATCTCATTGGAGCTATGATCCTGTGATGGTTCCTTCTCTTTGGGTGTCCACAGCCTGTGCCGATACCCGCCGGCGCTACGGTTCTAGTTGTATTAGCGATGCTATATGTATGATAGTATTCGAGGAGTATTAGTGATAGTATTCGACGATGTACGGACACAAGAGATGATGTAGTTTTGATTATAATTGAATGCATGCTAATTTGAATACTACTTTATTTTATGGTTTGATTTTGCTTATTGAATGCTCAAATTGGAAAAGTATTTCTAAGTTTAATATTTGAATTATGAACATAGGAAATGTCGTACTAGGAAAACGAAAACCGCCTGGGGGAGTGCGACTGGTGCCACGACGATCGAGGTATGTGCGACAGGTTCCTTGAGCTGGACGAAAATTGGCGCTTCAGCATTAAGCTCGAGGACACATTCGATGTTGAAGCGGTACGCAACGACGACAAGTGTTTTATTCGTAATTAAGCACAACTTCAACTATTTCAATGTGTACTTTTCATCTTTTCCAATTCGACTAGCTTATCCCATGCTATGCAAGACGCTATGTCTTGGAGAGGATGGGTTTTGAAGACCATGAAAGTATGGAAACAAAGAAAATTCACCTAAGGACCCATCATGGTGTGGATTTTGAAGTAAAGTTGTACAATTCTGAGAGTGTAACACATTTTGGTTGCAAAAATTGGGAAGCACTTTGCAAGATGTATGGTTTTGATGAGGGAATGCTATTCATCATGGATCTTGGTGATCCTAAAATCGAGCAAGACAATATGGACATTTCGGTCCTTGTTGATAGGCCTCCAATTCTACCGCTATGTGAGTTTCTGAAACATAGTTATTAAGTAAGTAATATTATTTATTACAAAATAGTTGACAGCTTATTTTCATTCTTCAAAGAATGTGCGGAAGATGGTAGACAAAACTCACTACACCGATGGCTCCGAATTAACTTATCAGGACAAAAATCATCTTATTGCATTTTGTACTAATCTTGAGAATTACAATATCTACAATCGAACTCCTCAACATTATGGTCAATATGTGCCACTAGTGCATGTGTTGAACTACGGTAACTACCATGGATATACCCTGGTAAGCTTTTTTACTATTACGACATCCGTGCATATTTTGCATACTTCTAAAACTAGTAGATCATTGCTAACTACGAATTTATTACTATATTTTTCAACAGATAATCCTGAATGATTGTGTGCCTCATCTGATGTATCAGGACGGTCTCCTTCATGTTTTGAACATACAACCAGGTCGTCCTACGAATCTCAGTTGTCCATACCGGATTTCTAAAAGAAGTGGAGACATGACAATCAAAGAATTTAAAAAAATGTATGGACAGTCGTAAGGAGGTTCTTGGAAGCAAAAGGAAGTGAAGCGCAAGAATTGGAGACAGGATGATCTTCATTCTCCTTAATGGAGAGTCAGAGTCTATATTGTTTTATGCTATTTTTCCTTAAAGTGGGTATTTATACCTAATACTGATGATCATGTGCTAAGAACAATTAAGTAGGGTTGGCTCGATGACTATGAGGATGATGATCGTATGACTTGTTATTAATAACGAGTAGAAGTTGTATGATGATGATTAATTAGTAGGACTTGTGATTATATATGATGATGCATGATGTGAGCATGAAGAGTTATTATATATCAGCGGGTGAAATGAACATGGATTGAATTGAAGTGAAGGCAACATGCATGTGGTGCATGTCGAAAGTAGTACAATCCAAACTTATCAAGTTAGTATTAGGAGTATTATTTTCGACATGCACCACATGTTGCCTTCACTTCAATCTAAGCCGTGTTAACGTTACGCATAGCAGTAGCGTTGGTAAACCAAGCACGGAGATATATAAGAGAGGACACTTCTCTCTATTAGCTAGCTAATAACAACCTAAATTAACCCCAAAACCCCTAAACCAGCCCTTTCCAAAAAAAACTTCAGCTCCAGCTAGCTGGTGACGCGTGGATGCCTTCTGATCCCGGTTGGTGTCACCAACCGGACTAACCGGGAACAAAGGCCCCCATGCCTGGGCTGGCCGCAGCGGCCACCTGGAGGCACATCTGTCCCGGTTCATATAATAACTGGGACTAAAGGCCAAGGGAATTAGTAACGACCTTTTAGTCCCGGTTCCTAAACCGGGACAAAAGGCCCTTACAAACCGGGACAATTGACCCTTTTTCCACTAGTGGAGGCAAGCAGTCGCATGACGTGGTCCAGCGAAGCCGCCCCGCCGGCCTTGTCAATGGTTGGGAGCCACATGGCTAATTCATCCGCCGTAATCGCGCCGCTGCTGGCGTTGCTGAGTGCGTCAAAGATGCCCAGCTCAATTGCTGCTTTCAGAGTCATGGAGACCGCGAAGCTGGTGATGAGCCCCCACGCATGTAACCATGTCCCCTCGTCATCGTCACCAGCGGCCGGATTAATCCTACTTCCGCCCACAATATGGTTATCCATTGATAATTGGATGGTGCCTATAGCTTGTATGGTTCCTTGGTGGTGCCTGAAAGAAGGTAAGTATATATAGGGAGAGATTACATCTTCTTCTGAATAAATAAAGTGGAGAAATGATGGGTGTTCCACTATACAACTTCTAAATCTGCAGGCTGCCACAACTTTGTTAAATCGTGGTTGTGCCACCAAACCTCGCGGAGAAATTGCACAGAAATCACAATGCGACATTAGCGCTTGTTGCCATCTTCTTTGGCCCATTTCTTCCTATGCAAGCCACGCCACTTGACCGCGTCACCAACAATGAAGAGAAGACTCGTTTGACCCTTCCATTCAATCTGGCGCTCGATCGAGTCCAATGGTATAACCCATTATTTACTGGCCACCTCCATGCACACCACAACGCAACTACAGGCCACCCTTTGCCTGTTTGCTGCTGTTCCTGCTCCGTCGCCTCCTCACTTCCGCCATATCCTCCCTCCTGGAAGCATACTCCTTAAATTTATGTACGATTCAAAATTCATCCATTCCAGTCCCGCAAGCACTCCCAACAATGGCATCCACTGTGTGCACTCGTTTCCTTCCTCAGTCCACCCTTTTCCCTGCCAGAGTGCACCGCTCAAGGCCAAATAATCCAGACTGCACCCCCTCCAATGATCTATTGGACCCTCTTGACATTGTAGTACAACAACCTTAGGATGACATTTTGCTTCACGGAAATTCACAGGGGCACGCAGCTGCCAAGCCCTATCCGTCGCTTGATTGCCTCACGATCCGTGAAGTAGTTCAACCCTGCACGAGGGCACCGTAAGTTTTCAGTTTCCGTGTTGAAACTTAGGGATTTTGCATCCGAAACTTCCAAGTTTCAACCAAGTTTCATAGATATAATTTTAGGCAATTTTTTTCCGTTGGTCGTAGACATAAAATACTTGAACTTAACATATTATCGGTTGCTCGAACTAAGTTTCAACATTGAAACTTAACATATATTTTGAAAAGTCATTGAAATATATTCAAAATAGATCCTATTTGAAAGTGTTGGTTACGAGAAACATGAATATGCAAATATAACTTAGCTTGGAAATTTCGTTAGAAGATATAATTAACTTAAAAAATCGGAAGCCAAAATAAAAAGCCCGCACCGGCGGCTACCCTCGTCCTTTTGCCTGGCAAATGTTTGCAGCTGCCCATGGCCAAATTTCTCTTCAGTTTTTGTGCAAAGCATTGGCAGGTAGTACTGACTGGTCAAACCTCTATAGATCGCTTATCTAAAGGAATACATATGGTGGACGAATCATCTCCCGCATGACCGCTCCCGCGACCGCTCCTTCCGCTCCCCCTTCCCCTCCCCCACCCACCACCGCCGCCGCCACCACCGCCGATGGCTCGCCCTCCTCCGTCCCCGCTGCCACCACTCGATGCCCCACTGCATCGCCAGACCAGATACACCGGTTCCCTACCCAGGATGCTCCCTCCTGGGACACCGCCTGGCTCGATGGTGATTCGGATGCCTCTGCCATTCGACTATCAGTCGTTCCCGAAGAAGCTGCAACCGATTGGATCGGTCTCGCCGGCGACGCTCCAGGCAACAAGGATGCAACGGTGAACGGAGCGGGCAATGCGGATCCGCGACGATGCCTTCTCGTGGATACTGTGCATGAAGGAATGTCGGGAAGCGGATCTCGCAGCGGAGCGGACCTTAGATCCATTTCTGAGGATTTGCCGGCTAAGGTATGCTCAAACTTGCCAAATCTCGCCCGAAGGATCTATTTCAAGGGCACCAGAGAGGAGAAATCTCAGATGCCGAGTCCGAGGGAACAGCCAGAGGCATTCGTGAATTGGGCGAAATCAGAAGCAAGGAGCAGCGATGTTCAGCGCAGAAGGCACTGGGAGGGGATTCCAGGGAGGCTGCCCACCAGCCCGCCATCAGATACGGAGGAGGTGGATCCATGGCCCTACCTGTGTCCTGCGCCGAATCTGGACTGTGGTAACTACAGCGCCTGAATCTAGAGGTTCAGCCTGGATCAACGGCAGAAGGCCATTACTGTGCAGCGCATGGGCACTGCTGGACTGGTCTAGAGGCGCACAGTGCTACAGCAGAATGCATCTTCTTGGTGGAAGGGGCCTGGAGAGACTTTTTTCCACAGAGTGAACCCATGCCCCCAACCACACCCACCCACCATGAGGAGAGGAGAAAAAACAACAGGTTCCACGGCCTAGATCCGAGAAGAGGAAGAGATTGCAAGGTTGATGATGAGAGAGTCAGCATTGATGCGGATCCCAGGGAGAGGGCGCGAATCAGTACAGAAGAGCTTCGAGCTATTCCTGACAAGCAGATCAACAACCGCGATGGTGGTGATCTCCTGGGCACTAGCGGCAAGGGGTGCGCCTCTCCAGGAACGAAGGATCCGTTGGGAGGCCTTCTGCATGCTGCAGTCGCAGGAGAGCTTCGAGCTGGCAACGAGTCTGACCTCATGCAGTTAGCAATTTCGAAGACTATGCAGAGCACTGGGACTGAAGCTTTGGTAGTCATGGAGGCATCAGGCGGATTCAGACTGCTGCGTGGGGAGATGGTGGCCAAATTTCAAATCCCCCCCATGGCTGACGTGACTGCCATCTCATCCACCAAACCACCAGGTGATCATGGTGACGAGGCAGAAAAAAGGTATAGTCAGCTGTGGAGATCTATAAAAGAGGGTGAAGAGGGGAGGGAGGCTAGGGTTTTGCCTCCGCCTCCAACTTGTTGGGTAACGTAGCAGAAATTCAAAATTTTTCCTACGTATCACCAAGATCTATCTATGGAGAGACCAGCAACGAGTAGAAAGGAAAGTGCATCTACATACCCTTGTAGATCGCTAAGCGGAAGCATTCAAGTGAACGGGGTTGATGGAGTCGTACTCGTCGTGATTCAGATCACCGATGATCCTAGTGCCGAACGGACGGCACCTCCGCGTTCAACACACGTACAGCCCGGTGACGTCTCCCACGCCTTGATCCAGCAAGGAGAGAGGGAGAGGTTGAGGAAGACTCCATCCAACAGAAGCACAACGGCGTGGTGGTGGTGGAGGAGCGTGGCAATCCCGCAGGGCTTCGCCAAGCACCACGGGAGAGGAGAAGAACTTGGGAGAGAGGGAGGGGCTGCACCAAAGGCATAAGGTCTCTTTGGGAGGCCCTCCTACCCCACTATATATAGGGATCCCAAGGGGGGGTGCGCCAGCCCCTAGGAGATCCA
>NC_057795.1:20731847-20741228 GCF_018294505.1 Triticum aestivum
GGAAGTGCCTTCCCCTGCTGGGACTCTTCCTTTAGGGTTTCCCCATGCGCATGGGCCTCTTGGGGCTGGTGCCCTTGGCCCATGTAGGCCAAGGCGCACCCCCTACAGCCCATGTGGCCCCCCGGGGCAGGTGGCCCCACCCGGTGGGCCCCCGGGACCCTTCCGGTGGTCCTGGTACAATACCGATGACCCCGAAACTTGTCCCGATGGCCGAAACAGGACTTCCTATATATAAATCTTTACCTCCGGACCATTCCAGAACTCCTCGTGACGTCCGGGATCTCATCTGGGACTCCGAACAACATTCGGTAACCACATACAAGCTTCCTTTATAACCCTAGCGTCATCGAACCTTAAGTGTGTAGACCCTACGGGTTCGGGAGACATGCAGACATGACCGAGACGTTCTCCGGTCAATAACCAACAGCGGGATCTGGATACCCATGTTGGCTCCCACATGTTCCACGATGATCTCATCGGATGAACCACGATGTCAAGGACTTAATCAATCCCGTATTCAATTCCCTTTGTCTAGCGGTATTTTACTTGCCCGAGATTCGATCGTCGGTATACCGATACCTTGTTCAATCTCGTTACCGGCAAGTCTCTTTACTCGTTCCGTAACACATCATCCCGTGATCAACCCCTTGGTCACATTGTGCACATTATGATGATGTCCTACCGAGTGGGCCCAGAGATACCTCTCCGTTTACACGGAGTGACAAATCCCAGTCTCGATCCGCATAAAACAATAGATACTTTCGGAGATACCTGTAGTGCACCTTTATAGTCACCCAGTTACGTTGTGACGTTTGATACACCCAAAGCACTCCTACGGTATCCATGAGTTACACGATCTCATGGTCAAAGGAAGAGATACTTGACATTGGCAAAGCTCTAGCAAACGAACTACACGATCTTTGTGCTATGCTTAGGATTGGGTCTTGTCCATCACATCATTCTCCTAATGATGTGATCCCGTTATCAACGACATTCAATGTCCATAGCCAGGAAACCATGACTATCTGTTGATCACAACGAGCTAGTCAACTAGAGGCTCACTAGGGACAATATTGTGGTCTATGTATTCACACGTGTATTACGATTTCCGAATAATACAGTTATAGCATGAATAAAAGACTATTATCATGAACTAAGAAATATAATAATAACACTTTTATTATTGCCTCTAGGGCATATTTCCAACACAACTAACCCCTCCACTGCGTCGGCCGCTTCCCCAGATCCAGATACCATGGCTGATGGAGGAAGAGGGCGGGGCAGATCCAAGAGCAGAGGGGGGAGGGGAGACATGTGGAGCAATTGGCCCCTTGACCAGTAGCAGATCAACCAGGGAAAGAAATTTGCAGCCTCAGCAACCGTTCTTCGGATTTGGTTACCAAGGTCCTCCACCGCCTTGGGCCTTCTCAGGTCAGTTCCCTGGTCCCTACCGTCCGCAATGGGGTGGAAAGCAGCAGCAGTGTTTTGCTCCCCAACAACTGATGCAGGGTCAATCCAACGGACATGGGTTACTCAAGGTGAGGTTCACAGTGGTGGCCAGCAGCAGATCAGATCCCAAGTCAAGAAAGTGTAGAGGAAGGGCAAGGATCGAAACCAGAGAAATCTAGCAGTCAACCCGGGCCTGATGTCATATGCTGGGGTCACATGTTACAGTTTTCGTGACCCCGGACACCACAAGGACAAGTGTACAAGACCCAAGTGCTACTTTATCTGCAAAACGATCAACCACAAAAGTGGAAGATTGCCCTGTCAGGAAGAAGCCACACTCTACAACCAAGTTTGTGGGTAGTGCTACTCCAGGGCTGGGTTTCTACTACCTAGATGCCCCTGATGTGAATGCCCAACACACCGGGTGCTTGACAAATGTAGGAATTGTTTTTGTAGAGGGTGGGGAGGTCACAAAACAGGAGTTGGCAACAGAATTTGCCAGCATCTCACTACTAGGGAAAAGCCTATACACTGAATCTTACCAGCAACGCTCCTCAAAATACGACGCTACTGCTATTTAGCAGCAGCGCGTGATAGCAAAACGCGCTGCTGAAAGAAAAATAGCAGTAGCGCGTCCACACCAAACCGCACTACTGCTCTAATTGCCATGACCTCACAACCCAGCTAGTTATAGCAGTAGCGCCCTATACAGAACCGCGCTACTGCTATAGAAGTTAGCAGCAGCACGCTTCTAAGAAAATCGCTACTGCTAAGATCAGCCCAGAAGTTTAGTCTGACCTCGCTCCGCGAACAGAGTGTTTACCATCTTAAATATGTTACTTCTGAAACTATCACAACCAGTTGGTCTTCATTGAACTCTATGTGTATAATTTGTGGCCGCAATATGAGTCCTCTCCAGTTCCTACTGGAGAGGACTCATATTGACAATTCAGATTATACACAAAAAAATCATTGATGGCCAATGTATTTTTGCATTGATGTATTTTTGTATACTTACACTTAGCAGTAGCGCTTTATATGGAAAGCGCTACTGCTATTCAGATTAGCTGTAGCGTGTTTTGGCAAACACGCTACAACTATCCCTATCTTATCCCCACGCACACGACCAGCCCTCTCTCTCACTCACACTCTCACTCTCGCCCGTGCGCCGATAACCGTCGTGCGTCGCTGCCGCCGCCGCCTTCGTCTGTCCGCCGCCGAGGTACTCCCCTCCTTCCGTCCCTCCTCCCTCCTCCTCGCACATCCTCCCTCCGCCTGCGGCCGCCCCTCCCTCCTCCGCCACCGCCCTCCTCCCTCCTCCTGCGGCCGCCCCTCCTCCCTCTTCCACCGGCGGCCCTCCTCGCACCACCCTCGACCTCACCGCCACCACCCGAGCCCACCCAGCACCGCCGCCTCCCGATCCCGATTAATAGTAGTTGTAGTTGTAGTTGTAGTTGAACTACTTTAGTTGTAGTTGAACTAGTTTAGTAAGTAAATTAATAAACTAGTTGAACTAGTTGAATTAATAGAACTAATGTATTTTTAGTAAGATAATTAATATAACTAGTTGAACTACTTTATTTTTAGAAAGAAATCGTTTTTTTTCTATTTATAGTAAGTTTATATTTAGTAAAAACTAGTTGAATTAATAAAACTAGTTGAACATGTCATATTTGTCGTTATTTTTTAGTTTAAGCAATACTTCGAGATGTATTAGTGATAACTTATACGGTTTTTGCTTTTGCAGAAATCAAGGCGCCCTCCATCATCCCCGCCGTCGTCCCCGTCACCGACCCCCTCCGACATCGAGGTGAGACCAGCCAAATATCCATGTATATCTTGTGTTGCTCAAATAGGATATGTGGTTGCCCAAGTGACCGTTCATGTTCAGTTTACACCTTCGAGTGGCCTATGTTTTGCCGGAGTGTTGACTAATTTCCTTTCCGGCAAATTTCAGGCACTCGATATGTCATTTTTTAGCAAAGGTCATGCCGGATTTTTCCGTGAATTCTGGCATGACTTGTGCTAGAATATGTATAAGTTTAATCTTTGAATTATGAACGTAGGAAATGTCGTACTCAGACGACGACAGTCTCCCAGGGGAGTGCAGCTGGTGCCACGACGATCGAGGCATGTGCGACAGGTTCGTTGAGCTGGATGAAGATCGGCGCTTCAGCATTAAGCTCGAGGAGACCTTCGATGTTGAAACGGTACGCAACAACGACAAGTGTTTTTTTCGTAATTAAGCATGACTTCAACTATTTCAACGTCTAATTTTCATCTTTTACAATTCGACTAGCTTATCCCATGCCATGCAAGACGTTATTTCTTGGAGGATGGGTTTTGAAGACCATGAAAATTTTGAAACAAAGAAAATACACCTAAGGACCCATCATGATATGGATTTTGAAGTAAATCTGTGCAATGCTCAGAGTGTAACCCATTTTGGTTGCCAAAATTGGGAAGCACTTTGCAAAATGTATGGTTTTTATCACTAGTAGAAAAGGGGGCAATGGTCCAGGCCAGTCCAGCCCATTAGTCCCAGTTCAATCCAGAACCGGGACCAATGGGGGCATTGGACCCGGTTCTTGAGCCCCGGGGGCCGGCCGGGCCACGTGGGCCATTGGTCCCGGTTCGTATGGACCTTTTGGTCCCGGTTGGCGGGATGAACCGGGACCAATGTGCCTTGCTCCTGGCCCACCACCATTGGTCCCGGTTGGGGGAATGAACCGGGACCAAAGGCTTCCCTTTAGTCCCGGTTCATGCCACGAACCGGGACCAATTAATTGCCTATATATACCCCGCGAGCAGAGCACGCTCACTGATCTGTTTTTCGTGGCCGGCGAGGAGAGAGCTTTGTGTTGCTCTAGCTCACCTCCTATGCACACGAGGTGTTCGATGGAATGCCCGAGCCACACTACTTAAGCTTTCAATATTTGTCTAGGTTTAGCGGTCTGTCACGTCCCGTCCCCGTCTTCACCGCCGTCGATCGCCCGCGTTGCCGGCACCACCGTGGTGAGCCTCTTGTTCTTATCTTCTTTCTGAAAGGAAAAAAAACTCTTACTTGTATGTTTATATAGATACTTGTATAATTTTCTTACTTTTATTATTGCATCTTATATAGTGCGATGGTTTTGGTATCCGCCCCCGTCGGCCCTCGTCCTGTCTATGATTCAGATGTGGTATATATTATCTTTTCATAACTATTGGTTCATTTATTGTTTATGACAATTATGCCGACCAGCGTGACATAGATTTTATTTATCTAGGAGGTTGTTGAACCGGAAATTCCAACCGACCCTATTGTCGAGAGGTTAAATTTAGTTGAAGAAGAAAACAATTTGTTGAAGGAAAAAATTAGAAAAATTGAGGAGGAGAAGATGATATTGGAGTTGCATGTTGCGGATGTCGTCGATGATCACAAGATCAAGATGGATGCGATGCGCTTGAAGATTAGAAAGATTAGAAAATATGCCATTCATACTGAGGCCTGGTATCATTATGCCGTTGGATCAGTTGTTACATTGGTTGCGATTATGATCGCATTTGTTTTCGCATTGAAATGTTTTACATAGTTTCAGTGTATGGTTTAATTAATTTAGATGCTCTGCAGAGCTTTATGTTGTTAGATGAGAACTATGTATGTACTTTGGTTTTAATGTGATGATGAACTTCTATTAATTTGGTCACTTAATTATATAATGCACGCAGATGAACTGGCAATGGATGTACGGTTCAAGACACACCTCCGAGTACATTAAGGGCGTGCATGATTTTCTCGAAGTGGCTGAGGCAAACAAGCAGAATGGTTTTATGTGTTGTCCATGCCCTGTATGTGGGAATACGAAGTCTTACTCTGACCGGAAAATCCTCCACACCCACCTGCTTTACAAGGGTTTCATGCCACACTATAATGTTTGGACGAGGCACGGAGAAATAGGGGTTATGATGGAAGATGGCGAAGAAGAAGAGTACGATGACAACTATGTGCCCCCTGAATACGGTGATGCTCCTGAAGATCAAGAGGACCCAGACGATGTGCACGATGATGCTGCAACGGGCGAAGCTGCTGAAGATCAAGAGGAACCAGACGATGTGCCCGATGATGATGATCTCCGCCGGGTCATTGTCGATGCAAGGACGCAATGCGAAAGTCAAAAGGAGAAGCTGAAGTTCGATCGCATGCTAGAGGACCACAAAAAAGGGTTGTACCCCAATTGCGAAGATGGCAACACAAAGCTGGGTACCGTACTGGAATTGCTGCAGTGGAAGGCAGAGAATGTTGTGCCTGACAAAGGATTTGAGAAGCTACTTAAAATATTGAAGAAGAAGCTTCCAAAGGATAACGAATTGCCCGACAGTACATACGCAGCAAAGAAGGTTGTATGCCCTCTAGGATTGTGGGTGCAGAAGATACATGCATGCCCTAATGACTGCATCCTCTACCACGGTGCGTACAAGGATCTGAACGCATGCTCGGTATGTGGTGCATTACGGTATAAGATCAGACGAGATGACCCTGGTGATGTTGACGGCGAGCCCCCTAGGAAGAGGGTTCCTGCGAAGGTGATGTGGTATGCTCCTATAATACCACGGTTGAAACGTCTGTTCAGAAACGGAGAGCATGCCAAGTTGATGCGATGGCACAGTGAGGACCGTAAGAAAGACGGGAAGTTGAGAGCACCCGCTGACGGGTCGCAGTGGAGAAAAATCGAGAGAAAGTACTGGGATGAGTTTGCAAGTGAGCCAAGGAACGTATGGTTTGCTTTAAGCGCGGATGGCATTAATCCTTCCGGGGAGCAGAGCAACAATCACAGCACCTGGCCCGTCACTCTATGTATGTATAACCTTCCTCCTTGGATGTGCATGAAGCGGAAGTTCATTATGATGCCAGTTCTCATCCAAGGCCCTAAGCAACCCGGCAATGACATTGATGTGTACCTAAGGCCATTAGTTGAAGAACTTTTAGAGCTGTGGAATGGAAACGGTGTACGTACGTGGGATGAGCACAAACAGGAGGAATTTAACCTAAAGGCGTTGCTGTTCGTGACCATCAACGATTGGCCCGCTCTCAGTAACCTTTCAGGACAGACAAACAAGGGATACCACGCATGCACGCACTCTTTACTTGACACCGATAGTATATACCTGGAAACCTGCAGGAAGAATGTGTACCTGGGCCATCGTCGATTTCTTCCGACCAACCATCAATGTCGAAAGAAAGCCAAGCATTTCAAAGGCGAGGCAGATCACCGGAAGAAGCCCGCCATGCGTACCGGTGATCACGTACTTGCTATGGTCAATGATTTACACGTAATCTTTGGAAAGGGTCCCGGCGGACTAGCGGTTTCGAGTGACGCTGGGGGACACGCACCCATGTGGAAGAAGAAATCTATATTTTGGGACCTACCCTACTGGAAAGACCTAGAGGTCCGCTCTTCGATCGACGTGATGCACGTGACGAAGAACCTTTGTGTGAACCTGCTAGGCTTCTTGGGCGTGTATGTGAAGACAAAAGATACAGCTGAGGCACAGGAGGACCTGCAACGTTTGCACGAAAAAGACGGCATGCCTCCAAAGCAGTATGAAGGTCCTGCCAGCTATGCTCTTACCAAAGAAGAGAAGGAAATCTTCTTTGAATGCCTGCTTAGTATGAAGGTCCCGACTGGCTTCTCGTCGAATATAAAAGGAACAATAAATATGGCAGAGAAAAAGTTTCAGAACCTAAAGTCTCATGATTGCCACGTGATTATGACGCAACTGCTTCCAGTTGCATTGAGGGGGCTTCTACCGGAAAACGTCCGATTAGCCATTGTGAAGCTATGTGCATTCCTCAATGCAATATCTCAGAAGGTGATCGATCTAGAAATCATACCAAGGCTAAGGAGTGATGTGGTGCAATGTCTTGTCAGTTTCAAGCTGGTGTTCCCACCATCCTTCTTCAATATCATGACGCACATCCTAGTTCATCTAGTTGACGAGATTGTCATTCTGGGCCCCGTATTTCTACACAATATGTACCCCTTTGAGAGGTTCATGGGAGTCCTAAAGAAATAGGTCTTTAACCGCGCTAGGCCAGAAGGAAGCATCTCCATGGGCCATCAAACAGAGGATGTCATCGGGTTTTGTGTTGACTTCATTCCTGGCCTTAAGAAGATAGGTCTCCCTAAATCGCGGTATGAGGGGAGACTGACTGGAAAAGGCACGCTTGGAAGGGACTCAATAATATGCAGGGACGGATATTCTTGGTCTCAAGCACACTACACAGTTCTACAGAACTCTACCTTGGTGACCCCGTATGTCGATGAACACAAGAACAGTCTGCGCTCCAAACACCCCGAGCAGTGCGACGACTGGATTACATGTGAACACATCAGGACTTTCAGCAGTTGGTTGGAAGCACGTATAAGTGGTGACAACACTGTTTGTGATGAGTTGTACTTGTTATCCAGGGGACCATCTTTGACTGTATTGATTTGGAAAGGATACGAGATAAATGGGAATACATTTTACACGATTGACCAAGATCAAAAGAGCACCAACCCAAACAGCGCTGTCCGCTTTGATGCAACAACCGAGAGGGGAAATGACACATACTATGGTTACATAGTGGACATATGGGAACTTGACTACGGACATGATTTTAAGGTCCCCTTGTTTAAGTGCAAATGGGTCAATGTGTCAGGAGGCGGGGCACAGGTAGACCCACAGTATGGAATGACAATAGTGGATCTGAAAAATCTTGGGTACACTGACGAACCGTTCGTCCTAGCCAATGATGTGGCACAGGTTATCTATGTGAAGGACATGTCTACCAGACCGAGAAAGAGAAAAGATAAGGAAGCGAATACATCATACGATGAGCCAAAGTGCCACATAGTTCTTTGAGGAAAAAGGGACATCGTGGGAGTGGAGGATAAGACAGACATGTCTGAAGATTATGAAAAGTTTCATGAAATTCCTCCCTTTAAAGTCAAGGCTGACCCGAGCATCCTGATAAACGATGAAGATTATCCATGGTTACGGCGCAATAAGCAAATGACACAAGCGAAGAAAATGTGAAGACTTTCTCCCGCAACTTTTATGATGATACCATGCCAACTTTGTAACTGACGAGTATGATACCATGGTCCGTTTTGTACATACACATGCTATGTGTGGGTCAATTTATGATACCATGCCAACTTTCAACTTTTTCAGAGTTCATTTGAAATGCTTTAATGTCTTATGGTTCGGCCCTCGTAATAATTAAAAATAGCAACAATAAGTATTTTGTTGTAAGTAGAAACAAAATAAAATAAATAAAGCAAGAAAGAAAACAAAAAACAAAAAAAGTGGAAAGTTTATAATTTTCCTAAAACTAAAAGCAAAAAGAATTAAAAAATAAAGCAAAAAACAAAAGAAAATAAATAATGCAGAAAACAAAACAAAAAAACAACAATAAGTATTTTGTTGTAAGTAGAAACAAAATAAAATAAATAAAGCAAGAAAGAAAACAGAAAAACAAAAAAAGTGGAAAGTTTATAATTTTCCTAAAACTAAAAGCAAAAAGAATTAAAAATAAAGCAAAAAACAAAAGAAAATAAATAATGCACAAAACAAAACAAAAAAACTGGAAAAAAATAAAAATAGCAACAATAAGTAAAGAAAACAAAAAAAAATGCCCCCCACTGGGCCCCCACGGCCTGAATACGACTTGAATCCCTACTATGGGCCAGGATTTAGGCCCGCAGTAGGCCCAGAAGGCCCATCAGGCAAAGCAGTCGCAAGTAGGCCCATAAGCCTGCAGTAGAGAGGAGTTCGAGAGGGGTGCGGCAGTGGGGCTTATAAACCACTGCGCGCCCCTCTCAACTAGCGAGGTGGGACTAAAGGCCGCAGCTTCCCGCCCTTTGGCCTGCCGAAAAAAGAGGCCTTTGGTCCCGGTTGGTGGCA
>NC_057795.1:20742479-20743439 GCF_018294505.1 Triticum aestivum
TATGTATTTATTGTTCATATGTGTATTTATTGTTCATGTTTTTTTTCTGTTCATAGATTTTTTGTATCTATTGGCTCTTCATCGCTCTGTATTTATTGTATCTATTAGTGATATTAAATATTGTATAATATGCAAATGTTTGTATATTCATATGAACAATGCATTAAGCAAAACCTTTATTTTTTTCGAAATTTTCTATTTGAACATTTTTTTTTAAACAAGCAATACTAAAAGAATGAGAGGAAAAAGGAAAATAAGAAGAGGAAGAAAGGAGAAAAAGAGGAGAGGAAGAAGAGGAGAAATAAATAAGAAGAGGAAAAAAGAAGAAAAAGGAGAGGAGAAGAAGAAAGGAATAGAGGAGAAAGAAGAAATTCTATTTTCTTCTTCTCCTCTATTCCTTTCTTCTTCTCCTCTTTTTTTTCTTCTTCTTCTTCCTTCTTCCTTTTTCTCTTTTCTTCTTTTTCCTTAATTATTTTCCTTTCTCGAGGGAGAAGAAGAAAAAGAAGAGGAGAAGAAGAAAGAAAGGAATAGAGGAGAAAGAAGAAACTTCAACACGAGCGAGGGGGTGGTACCGATACCCCCTCCCCGATAACATTATTTTCCCATGTATATGTATGTCGCGCCGTTGTCGATATAACCCGCTCTAGATAACTTCGACATGAGGGGTGGTCGATATATATATATACCCCCTCTCGACCGTGATAACTTATACAACTGCAGCACCCCCCTTGGCCCTCTCGCTCGACCAAAACTCTCGAGGACACCCAAACCCTAGAGAGAAAACAATGTTGGTCTCCTACCCCCTCCCGCCGCGCCCCTACCCGACAAATTAACTCTCTCGAGGCCACCCAAATTTATCATGTTAAAAGAGCGTTATCGTCGAGGCCACCCCAAACCCTTGAAGCGTTGTGGCGAGGCCACTAACATGATTCCTTATTGTGATTAGCTAGCTAGTTCTAC
>NC_057795.1:20743842-20941342 GCF_018294505.1 Triticum aestivum
AATAATAATTGACATGTTGTAAATATTTGCAGAAACTATGGAGCACTCCCGAGACGAAGAAACAGAAGCGATGTTGGGGGACATAATCGCAAATGGATCAAGTGATGATGTTGCGTCATTTCTCCTCGACACCGTTGATCAGCTTGATGAAGAAGAGGGCTATGTTTATGATGGTGGCTTCGAACCATTAATGCCGGTACAAGAGGAGGACTATGTTCATGATGGCTCCGGTGACACAATGGAGGTACAAGACGAAGGAGACCGTGCTGACTGCTCCGGTCACCGAACCAAGTCCGGCCAGGTAATATATTAGTTAAGCCCGTGCTGACTAGTTAATTGATGAATCCATTGTTTTGGTATATGTACACATATTAATTACTTTCGTCTTTCTTCCTTATAATTTCTAGCCCTCCGGATCGAGCACAACTTCGGTAAGGAGACGAGGCCCGAAGAAAAAGTTGAGCTCGGATGAAAAGTTTGAGATCATAGAAATCGCGCCCGACGGCGAACCGATTGAACCCATCCGGACAAGGAAGGCATTTTCTGCTCGGTGCGGGGTCCTTGTTAGGGACAGGATCCCGATCAGCATCCAGGAATGGTATAAGCCTGCTAAGGATGAAGACGCTGAGGTGTCTTATGTCAATGATATGCAGAAAGAAGATCTTTGGACTGAGCTGAAGGAAAATTTCACCCTACCGCCAGAGGAGGATCCGGAGAAGCCAGTTAAAGAGCAATTAATCAAGTCTTGTGCTCTTAAGAAGATGGCAGGCCTAATGAGGAGGTGGAGGAAAGAGCTGAACCAGTTTGTCAAGGAAAAAAAGACACCAGAATTCATCGGCAAATATGAGAAGATCAAAGATCACTGCCCGCATTTGTGGCCCACAAGACATCGGAAAAGAGTAAGAAGATGTCGGAGACAAACAAGAAAAATGCTGCGAAGAAGAAGCTTCACCATCGCACGGGGTCAGGTGGCTACCTCAAAGCCCGGCCTAAGTGGTCCAAGGCTGAGCATGATCTGCTTGAAAAAGGGATCGAACCAGAGACAATGCGCTGGCCAGACCGTTGCCGGACTTGGTTCTTCGGGGCTGGCGGAACCTTGGACCCTGTAACAGGGAAGTGTCAGTGGACGGACGAGCAACTGCAAACACCAGTCAAGAACCTTCGACACTATATCGATGCAGCGCAGCGAGGGACATTCCTTCCAAACAGGGAGAAGGACGAGCTCACAATGGCCCTTGGGAATCCCGAGCACCCTGGACGGACACGAGGCACGCCTGGCTCCATTCCGTGGAAGGTTGGTTTTCCGGACGCAGGGGGTTACAAAACCCACGAGAGGAGGAAGAAACTGGAGCAGGACCAAATGCAGGCGCTGCTTGGAAGGGTAATGGGGCTAGAGGATCGAGAAGAGGAACGAGAAGCAGCAGATCGCAACAAACGACATGCCGAAGCTTCCCCCGAAGCTACCCCGCCATCTCAGCGGAGAAGCAGCGTGGCTTCCACCGAGCTGCTTCAGCCGGAGCATGTCTTGATGGCTCCTTCCAGCTATCCCGTGGATGGTATCACGGAGTCTCAAAATTGCCACATGATGGCGCGATGGATGAATTTGAAGGTCAAGGCGGCTGTTGGCCAAGTTTATCCTAGTGGACCCGGCACAACTTATCACTGCCAGCCGATTCCAAAAGGATATGCTAAGGTGATGGTGGATGAAATAACGGAGGGATTTGAGGACCTCGTGCTTGACCACCCTACCGGTGAAGGGGAGACTAGGCTGGGTTCTGCTCTGAAGACTCCATGCCTATGGAAGAAGGAGCTCATCAACCTTCTGAACTGGACGCCTCCGCCTCCTCCTCCTGCTCCGGCGAGTCAGGGCACTCCGCCTCCTCCACCGCCTCCTCCTCCGGCGAGTGACGATCAGGGCACGTGTGGCGGCACTCCGCCTCCTTCTCCGGCGCATGGCGGCACTCCGCCTCCTTCTCCGCCTGCACTGGCGCTCCCGAGCAGCCAGCAGCATCCTCCTTCTCCGCCTCGCCAGCAAGGGCGGAAGAGACCCGCCGCCGCCCCGGCTGCTCCGGCGCGTCGTACTCCTTCTCCTCCGCCTCGTAAGCAAGCACGAAAG
Organism: Triticum aestivum; assembly: GCF_018294505.1. NCBI lineage: Eukaryota > Viridiplantae > Streptophyta > Magnoliopsida > Poales > Poaceae > Triticum > Triticum aestivum. The sequence continues at coordinate 20,745,959 of NC_057795.1, forward strand.
AAGACAGACGCTGCAGCCGCTCCGTCTGCTCCGGCGTCTAGCAGCACAACCAGAGGCGGGAGGCAATACAAATACGGTCCATCATCTCTCAAGCCTCTAGAGAAGTTACCGTACGAGAGGTCCGAGGAGGAAAACGATACGATTGTGCAGGCCCACGTGAAGGAGTTCTTTGAAGGGGTGAAAGCAAAGAGACATCCACCTCCGGAGGAGAAGGTAGATCCGGTGAAAGCAAAGCGCACTATCGATGCCCTGAGGAAACCACCAAATTCTCCGCCGAGAACCAACTATGAGCGCATTACTGAACAGACATATCTCCAAGCCCAGCGGTCGGGAACTACTGTCAGTGCTAAAAGGTCAAAACAACGAGCAAAGGGGAAAAAATTGCCCAGCTCGGCGAACAAGCACAGCAATCGTGCCCCCCGCTCAATGTGTCTAATGCTCCGGGGACGGTGGCCGGTTATGGCAATCTTGACGATTACCTGCCTGACGATGCACTTCCTGATTTCTTGAAGGTGGACGGACACAGATACGAGTACGGGAAGCCTCTCGTCAAAGATGAAAAATCTCTGACAACAATGATGCGAAGATTCCATAATTGGTACATGGAAACCTGCAGAGAGTCTGATGGTAAGAATGCTTTGTATCTGCATATTAAAGAGGAGCACGATCTCGTTGCAAATGATCTGTTGACTGTTCCATTTGAGGAGTTCTTCGAGTTCTTCAATCAAAAGGCCCTCGATAAATTAATGGTCTTTTGCTACTGCCTGTAAGTACTATTTCTGTCATTAAGTCTCTATATATAGCTCGGCTCTTTCATTGCATGCATGTATTTATAATTAATTATCCTCAATATATTATGCAGATTGAAGATCGTCGAGTGCAAAAAACAAGAAATTTATGATATTGGGTTCATTAACACAAATATCATAGATGTATTTCTGGTTAAAAAGAACGTCAAAGAGGCCGAGGACAACTTGCTACGATCGTTGATAAAAAATCAAAACAAAGATACCATACTCTTTCCTTACAACGGCCCGTGAGTGTTACTGTCGTGTGCATATTCGGTTTCCCTTATTACTCAAGCGAGGTTATAGTAATGTAATTGATGAGTTATGCATGCGTGCGCAGGTACCACTATATTCTTCTGGAGATTAAGCTTGAGCGTGGACTAGTAACCGTCTTAGACTCGAGACGGAAAGATCCCAAAACCTATGCGGACATAACTGAAATGCTCAGCAAGTAAGTTCAATCGATCATAATTATCGCACCATATCGGTAACTTTTTGTTCATTTCCTGATATCTCAAGTAATAATAATTATTTTCTTTGTCTTGCAGGGTTTGGAAACAGTTCACCGCAGAAGCTCCGGGACTGCCGAAGGAGCTGCGATATACATACCCGAAAGTAAGTACTACTGGCTAGCTAGTTGCGCGCATCTCCGGCCCGTTGATTCTATATATAGCTATACTTTCATCAATGTCATTTATAATGCTTCATTATCAGTTTGATTGACCTCTATTTCTCGTAAAGTGCTTGTGGCAGGAGGAAGGGAATGATTTCTGTGGATACTACATGTGCGAGTTCATCCACACCGCGACTTTGAAAAACAAGCGGGGCTACTCTCAAAGACAATATGAAGTGCGTAAGCAATAATATTCACAATTTCATTTTATTACACCATCATTTTTGTTGAGTTTCATTCATATATATGTATTAATTAACCCCCTTCTTCAAATTAGACGTGGCAGATGCGGAATGAACTCCTAGAACCAGATCGCATGAAAGCAATTCAAGAGGAATTGGCGGGATTCTTTCTTGACCACGTCATCAGTAAAACCGGAGAATACCATGTGGAAATTGATTTCAAATGCTAGCTAGGGGTTTGTAATTATAAGAGATTTTATACATATTGTACATGTATGTAGCCAGTAGCGTCGGATACATGATACGAAAACTTGTTGTTCGACCAACCTCTCGGAGAAGGAGAGGTCGATCGATCACTTCTCTCGGTATGCATGACGAACTTCTGTACTGAATGGTTCTCTCGATCACTTATGTATATATAGTACGTAGCGTCCAAGCACGGACATAAGAGAGGACACTTCTCTCTATTAATTAGCTAGCTAACACAATATATGAAACACCTAATTAAATTAACCCCCCAAAACCCCCAACCTCCCCTCCTTTCAAAAAAAACACAAAAACCCCAGCAACTGGAATGCTGACGCGTGGATGCATTTTGGTCCCGGTTGGTGCCACCAACCGGGACCAAAGGCCCCCTGACTGGGGTGGGCGCACAGAGCCACGTGGAGGCACATTGGTCCCGGTTCTGGATTGAACCGGGACTAATGGGTGGAGGTATTAGTAACGACCCATTAGTCCCGGTTCATGAACCGGGACTAAAGGCCCTTACGAACCGGGACTAATGGGTGGTTTTCTACTAGTGTATGAGGGTATGATTGTCACCATGGATCTTGGTGATCCTGACATCGAGCAAGACAAAATGGACATTTGGGTCCTTGTTGATACGCTTCCGATTGTACCGCTATGTGAGTTCCTCAAACATAGTTATTCATTAATTTATATTATTTATTTCAAAATAGTTGACAACTTATTTCCATTGACAGCTTATTTTGATTCTTCAAAGACTGTGCGGAAGATGGTAGACAAAACCCACTACACTGATGGCTCCGAATTAACTTATAAGGAGAAAAATCATCTGATCGCATTTTGTACTCTTCTTGAGGATTACAATAAATATTATCGAACTCCTCCAAATTATGGTGAATACGTGCCACTAGTGCATGTGTTGAACCACGGTAACTTCTCTGGAGATACCCTGGTAAGATTTTTTACTATTACGACATCCGTGCATCTTTTGCATACTTCTAAAACTAGTACATCATTGCTAACTACGAAGTTATTACTATGTTTTTCAACAGAAACTCTCGATGGATTGTGTGCCTCATCTGATGTATCTGAATGGTTGCCTTACAGTTTTGAACATAATGCCAGGTAAATCTAGGGAGCTCACCTGTGCATATCAGATTTCTAAAACCGGTGAACACATGTTCATCAAAGAATGTGAGAAATGTATGGACATTCGCAAGGAGGTTCTTGGAAGTAACATTCAGCGAAAGGCAAGAATTGGAGACAGGCTAATCTCCATTCTTCATAATGGAGAGTCAGGGGCTATCTTGTTTTTTGCTATTTTACCTTAGAAAATGTAGTAGGTCTTAATCGAATGTAGTAGGTCCTATGAGGTACAATATGTTTATTATGTGGTAATGTGTTAGAGTTGATAATGAGGAGTACTTGTGATTACGACTAGTGACCAATTTGCTAAGTTGATCTTGAGGAGGTGTTATATGACAATGATGTATTATGATGATAAGTTGTTAATGATATGATGATGATGATGATATTATTATATCATTGGGTGAAAGAACCGCGGATTAGTTTCAAGTGGATGGACATCCACTTGAATCTAGTCCATGGTTCTTTCACCCCGTGTTGTAATAACTCATTATGATGTAAAAACAATCTCTAAATTCCTGTTGTATGAAAACTTGTGTAAAGGTGTATGAATACAACATGAAATAAAAAAGAAATAAAATACTAAATAATAGTAGTAGTGCGGGCAAGGAGAAGCACTACTACTAATTACCAGTAGCGCTCTTCTGGAGAAGCGCTACTACTAAGTCAATTTAGCAGTAGCGTGGGTCAAGCCACGCTAGCTAAGCTTTAGCTGTAGCGCCTTATCAGTAGCGTCCTGCACGCGCTACTGATAGGCCTAAAACTCGCGCTGCTGCTAGGCTTTTCCCTAGTAGTGTCTATAAGACAAACTGGCCATGGCAAATCAATGCTCTGAATGAGTGGTCTTTCTTAGTCAAATTTCCACCTGAGATTGATGTTGAACAAGTAGCTCGATATCCTTGCTTTGGGTTGTCTCAGAATAACACTATAGTAAATGTGGAAGTTTGGAAAGGTGAAGTTACTGCTGAAGAGGAGCTGCAGAAAGTCTGGCTCAAACTAAGGAAAATGAACCCAAAATGGTGTGAGTGGTCACTGCCGGATCAGATCACATCCACCTTTGGTGTTTTGTTGGATGTTGACTGGCAACACAATTTCAGAGCTTCTATGAGACTGTGAGGGTAAAAATTGCATGCAAGGACCATAGCAAGGTGCAAAATGAGAGAGTTTTTGGAATTCATGGGAAGCTGTATAGAATCCAAGTTGAGGTGGAACCTCCAAGTGCTGATATGGAGGAGCTGAGTCAAGAGCAACCTACCAGTTATCAGCAAAATGGAGGGGCTGACAAAAACCACAACAACAGAAATGCCAATGAAACTGATTCTCATAAAAGTTCCAAAAGATCAGACAATGGCTCTAGGACTAGTTGTAGTGGTGGGATGGCCAAAGAGGCCGCGCAAGGCTCCTGCCAAGATGAAATGGGACCTCCCACTCCAACTTCTTTGCTGAAAAACAAACTATCAGAGACTCTGCAGAATCCTAGGAGAAGTGCTCTTGATCTCCTGCTGGAAAATGGGAACCTAGATGATGGTTTCAGCTTGCTGAGAGAGATGGAAAGCTGGGATGATGATGAGATTAATACTGAAGATGGGGATGAAGACCTGTCAGTGGAAGCCTTGAATCTACCTGGGAACAATGCTGAGAAATCTATGGGAAGCTATGAGGAGCATTTCCCCCAATCCAACAGTTGAACAAGTAAAAAAACTAGGGACGTGTCCAAGCTACCAGGATGAGTGCTAGGGTGGTTGGAGACACCAGAACCATCCTTCAGAAAGCTCAGCAATTAAAATGCACCCAGGATGCTGGAACTATGGGAGAAGTTACGAAAAGCAAACCTTTATCTCTTTTCAATAATCCCAATTTCCTTTCTGTTGCTAGTAAAATTGGTGTAGATGTTAACCTAGAAGTAGATGTAGATCCTGATCCCACTTACAGCATTGCTAGCCTGGGTAGTGGGAAAGATTTAATTCCTGACAGAACTGAAGGTTCTGATTCAGATTTCATCACCCCCCCCCAAATGTGTAGTAGTGAGGATGCTAGAAATAACTCTAGTGAGCTCTGGTACTTGGTTTGCAAAAATAGAAGGGGCAAGCACCCCCAGAACTAGGCCTTTATCATGAATGCCTTGTTCTGGAATGTTAGGGGATTGCTGTCCCTGGTAGGAAAGCTTTGATCCTGGAAACCCTGGCCAAAACTCGTGCATCTATTATTGGATTCCAGGAGACTAAAGAAGAGGAGTTTTCTGACTCCTTTTTGAAATCATTAGTAGGAAATAGGAACTTCTCTTGGTACCATTTACCTGCACAAGGCTCTGCTGGAGGCATCCTGATGGGAGTAGATCTAGATCTTTTTGATGTTATCTCTTGGTCTAAACTATAATCTTCTGTTACTTGTGTAATGAAGATGAAGAATGCTGACACTATTTTTAGAGTCATTACTGTTTATGGATCCCCCTATGATGAAGGAAAAGAGAGCTTCATCTCCGAACTCCATTCTTTAATCCTAGAGGATCCTTTCCCCACCCTGATAGGGGGGGGGATTAATTTGGTTAGATATGCCAAAGATAAAAGTAATGGCAACATTAACCAAAGGTGGAGTGAGAGCTATAATGCCTGGATTGAAATCTGGAGCCTGCTTGAGATCAAGCTATCCAGTAGGAAATTCACCTGGGCTAACAACCAAGTGGACCTTATCATGTCCACTATAGATAGGCTCTTTTGCAATACTGAGTTGGATATGATCTTCCCCCTAGCATCCTGTAGGGCTTTGCCTAGGTGTGGAAGTGATCATGTTCCCATTATTTGCGAGTCTGGTCTAAACCAAAACCCTTAAAGTAGCAGCTACAAAATGGAGAAGTGGTGGCTCTTGAGAGAGACTTCTCCAACTTAGTTACTAAGATTTGGATGAACCTACACATGCCTCCTCCCATATAGAGAGCTGGCATGTTAAAATTAGGAAGCTCAGGAAAATCACCAAGGGGTGGAGTTCCAATCAGGAAGCTCAAATTCGAAGATATAAGAAAATCCCCCTAGAAGAGTATGATAAGATAGATATAATATCTGAAACCTTAGGCCTCTCTGAAGCTGAATTCTCTGAGCTTCAAAAAATATGGCTACAAGAAGAAGTCAAAGCAAAACAGAGGTCCAGGGATAGAGAGATTAGAGAAGGTGACAGGAACACTGCTTATTTTAATGCAGTAGCCAACCAGAGAAGAAGGAAAACAATATTCCACTCTCTGGATGGCCCTGAGTGACCTGTCACTGACAATGTTGAAATGCTTAAGATTGCTAGTGATTTTTATAAAGATCTGTTCATAAAGGAAGATAGAAATGGGTTTAATATGAACCCAAACTTTTTCTCTGAGGAGGAAAAAGTAACTCCGGATGAAGATAATATTTTAGAAGCCTCTTTTTCAGAAGAGGAAGTTAAAAAAGTTGTTTTTGACTCCATTCTGATGGAGCTCCAGGGCCTGATGGGATCCCTTTCTTTTTCTATCAGCACTTCTGGGATCTAGTGAAAAAAGACCTGATGGATATGTTTTCAGACTTCCACAAAGGGGAGTTTGACATACATATGCTTAACTTTGCTATGCTAACTCTGGTTTCCAAAAAAGCAGATGCCTCTTCTATGAAGAAGTTTAGGCCCATCACCCTCTTGAACTGTAGTTTTAAGATTTTCACTAAAGTACTCACCAATAGGTTGTCAAAGATCTTGCACAGGCTGGTAGCTAGCAACCAGTCTACCTTCTTAAAAGGTAGATATATTTTGGAAAGTGTGGTGACAGCACATGAGGTGCTGCACTCAATCCACTCTAGTAAGAGAGAAGGCTTGGTACTAAAAATAGACTATGAGAAAGCCTTTGATAAAGTCAATCTAGAATTTAGAGGAACTTCTTAAACTTAGAGGTTTTGGTGGGAGATCGACACATTGGATTAAGCAAATTACCCATGGGGGCTCCATTGCTGTCAAAGTGAATAGTAGTGAAGTGATTTTTTTTCTCACTGGGAAGGGGCATAGACAGGGAGACCCCATTTCCCCATTGTTGTTCAACCTTGTAGTGGATGCTCTTACCAGAATGCTGATGAAAGTTGCAAACCAAGGGTTGATTGCAGGGCTTTGCCCTGAAGTCTGCCCTGGGGGAATCATCTGCCTACAATATGCTGATGATACCATACTCTTCCTAGATAAGAATACTCGGCATGCAGCTAACCTCAAAATGGTCCTGAACTGCTTTGAGCAAGTTGCTAGAATGAGGATCAACTACAGTAAAAGTGAATTGATTCCCATCAACTTAGATGCAGAAGAGACAAGCTGTTTCATTGAAATTTTAGGATGCACTGAAGGTGCTTTCCCCATAAAGTACCTGGAGATCCCTCTCCACTATGATAAGCTTAGGAGAGAGGACATACAACCCCTCATAGATAAAATAATGAAAAGGATCACTGGATGGAGAGGGAAACTGCTCTCCTATAAAGGCAGACTTGTGCTAATTCAAGCATGCCTTGCTCGCATCCCAATCTACCTACTCTCGTTTTTCAAATTCCCCAAGTGAGCCATTGACATGATCAATTCCCAAATGGCCAACCTCCTATGGAATGACTTTGAAGGGCATAGGAAACTTCACCTTGCTAGTTGGAAAATGATCTGTATGAAAAAAGAATTTGGAGGTCTAGGCATTCCCAACCTCCAAGAGGTGAACACCTGCCTCCTAGGATCCCGGGTTTAGAGATTCTATGAAGAAGGAGAAAAACCTTGGCAAGCTATCATAGAACAAAAATATCTGTCTGGAAAGCCTAACTTGTTTGCGGTCCACTCCATCCCAAACTCTTCTAGATTCTGGAAGGGATTTCAATCCATCATTCAAAATCTGAAGTTTGGATTTAGATGGAAAGTTGGCAATGGGGAGAGGGTCAGATTTTGGGAAGACACCTGGTTCGGGACTTCGCCACTAGCTACCCAATTCTAGCCTGTCTACCTGGTCTGTAATGAGCAGACTAAAACTATCAAAGAAGTCTGGGATGGGGAAACCCTAAAATTAACTTTCAGAAGGAACTTTGATAGCAAACTCATGGAACTATGGTACCAGCTAGTCGAGGTCGCTGGGAGCATTGCTCTCTGTGAGGATTTTGATTCACTGATATGTCATCTTCAGAGTAAAGGGGTTTACTCTTCGAGCTCTCTATACCATGTGATAAACTTTAGAGGGGTGCAACCAGTTTTCATCCCAGCGGTGTGGAAACTTAGTGTGCCACCCAAAATTCATGTCTTCTTATGGCTTTTCTCATATAACAAACTAATGACCAGAGACAACCAGAGGAAAAGACATATTATTAAACCCCTTGACTGTGTTTTGTGCTTTGAGCATGAAACCATCTCTCACCTGTTCTTTGAGTGTGTTGTAGCAAAATATGCCTGGTCGTTTATAATTGACCACTTCAGGGTCCAGACAGGGACTGATTTTGAATTGGTAGCCAGATTCTGGATCTCTAACAAGAAGAACTCGGCTTTAAATATAGTTTCTTCAGCAGTCATGTGGTGTTTGTGGAAGTATAGGAAGTCTATCATCTTTAACAACACCATTTGGACATCTATTTCGCAGGTTTGGAGGCTGATCCTTAGAACACTCAAATTCTGGGTGATCCTGGGTCCAGAAAGTGGCAGGGCACGTCTAGGGAGCTTCATGACAGCGCTAGCTACGTTCTCCCAGCTGCCGCTGAGGATAACGAGTTGCTGATGCTTAAGAGCTACGCGGGAGATGTGGTAGTACACCAATGGGACATGCTGAAGATCTAGGAGGATGGCTAGAGCTTCCATTCCCCAAAGAATCAAGGGGGCCTGAAGAACAAGAGTACGCTGTGTAGCCCCGTCTCGACCTTGGCCTGCTGGTCACCCCAGGCAGCTACAGCACCACCTTTCAAGCTCAGGAAATCGGAAGGGATGGAAGCAAATGACGCTCTGAAGATACCGGCCTGATAAACACCCCTGCACCTACCCAGGCCTGCGTGCCGTGCGATCCAGGAGAAGGATCTGTATTAAGTTTTCCATTTAATCATAGCACTCTGGTTTCTCTCTATGAACTGCTCCTCTTAACTAGTGAGCTGATGTAAAACATGTTGGTCAGGGTTTCATTCCCAGTAATGGAACCGGGGAGGGGGACCTCCCTGCTCATCTACAAAAAGGAATACATATTGTCCGACGTCCCTCTTGCTCAATGTATTAGTGGAACATTTGATCAAAGCATTTACTGACCCGTCCAAATGTCTGGTAGTGCCCATATGAAAATGGAAGTGGTGCCGCGGCAAACATAAATTGCAAGTAAATAAATAAAACAGCATCCAGGACCGCCGGCGGTGTTGGTTGAGACTTTTTTATACTGCCGGCATCGACGCTTGTCAGGACCTGTGCCAGTTGCTTCGGCATCACTATGACACCTGCTTGCCTCCACGGATGCACTTGTACCATTTGGTACGTCCAACCATCGTGGGTTGCCAACGCGTCTAGTTTTTTTTTTCTGAGACGACATGAGCTCGTGTAAAGTTGATGTGACAGCAGAAGTGCCAGTATACCAATTCAAACCGAAGCAGGTGCAACAAAAAATCGTATGGTGTAGTTGATGAGACGGCAGAGGTCGTAGCGCTCGGTAGCATCCGGCTTAGATCGATCGGATGTGGCACAGGATTGGGCATCCGGCCGGCCATGTGATACTTTTTCGAATAATTTGACCGGTACCTGCATCCTCGCAAGGTTCTTTATACATTCAATATGAAAGAAATACAATTGACAAAAAAATTATAAACGTCCACTCTCTCTGTACAAAAATATAAGATGTTCTACTCCCTCTCATCAATATTACTTGCCGCTGGTCTAGCACAAAATTGTACTAACTTTGCACTACATCAGCGACATGTAATATCGAATGGAGGGAGTATTTCTTTTTTGATTTGGATGAATATAGACAAGTTTTAATGTGTTTCTTCAGTCATTGCAGTCTGTGCTTCGTTCATTTTGGAATATCCAAAACAACTTATATTTGTGAATAGAGGGAGTACTTTACTTGCATTACAAGTGTGTCTACCAATATACATGTGTGTCTAGAACGAAGAATAACAGATAAGCTAGTGAATGTTACCTAGTGGCCACCACCTGTAGAGAAATAGGGCAACTAGGTCTTCCTCCTAAGAGACTCCGCCGATGCTGGTTCCCTCACCATTGGTTGCCTTGTGGCGCCAACGAGGTGGAGGAAACCCTGGTATGGGGTGCCTATGTTGGTTGTGGTCGCCTAGTTTGAGTATAGGTTAAGTATTGTTATCTGGCTCGCGCCATCAATGGGAAGGAATAAGATCTACACATCTTTGTGTCGAGCTTTTGCTAGGGACGAATCTTGCTCCTTTTTTTTGTCTTAATTTCTTCCAGCGAAACTTGCAGTGCAAACACATGGGTGCTCCCACGGTACGCTTAGCCTAACGTGCGGAGATGTAAGGGGTAAACGTAAGAGCGAGGCAACACGACTTGACCAAAAACACAACTCGACGATTGAATCGCATAAGCCGGGGAAGTCCTAAGTGATAGTTATATTTTTAAGTTTGACTAGGACAATGCCCGTGCGTTGCTACGGGACCATATGAATAAAGGCATTGATCAATATTGTGTGCCCTATATTTTTATTGCCAAACCTTGAGTCACTTGCAAGCTGCTACAAAATGAATTTTGTGTCAGCTGATGCATCTTGTATGTCTGCAATGAATCCACTACTCATCTGAATTTCTTTGTTTCTGGAAAGAGAACTCATAAATTGGACATCATTGACACCAGCAGCGAAAGATTGGCTCACCATTCTTCAGCAATCCCTCCATTATGTGAATATCCTGTAGCGATGTAGAGATATGGAGATTAAACACATTGACTCACGCCGCTTCAGATATGATTCCCATGATGAGAGCTCCCTATGCTTGCCATTTGATCATAAAGCCTAAGTTTGAAATGATCAGCCCCATTGATGTTTGAGTCCTATAGCACCTTGCAATCCCTCAAATATTTTGTTGTATCTCGTATCCTAATTATGCTATGTGACTTATCCCAAATAGCATGGCGTGGTAAGCTTGTGGAGTGCATGCTTATTCTATCTCATTCCACTACATCTTGGACTTACCTGTCCACCGTGGTAGCTCCTCTCTCTCCTCTCTCTCCTCTCTTTTGCTGCTCCATGTTCTGATCAATCATACAAATACCTAAAAGCATAAAAAGAAGGGAAAATCATATCAGCAGTATTACTTCAAAAAAAACAAAACTATACATATATATCAATATTACCGTAGCCGGTGTAGAAAGAAAATTAGAACTGATCACTTGGGGTTAAGCTGATCAAATGAATGTATGAGATGAGTATAGGAGCAACCTTTTACCTAGCGCTTTGTATTATGGCAGGTTAGCACTTTATAAGACAGTCTAAACTACAGAATGACACCCAGGTGACCCAGCCTTGCTCGCATTTGTGCACGCTTCTATTACCAATGGAATAAAAGCCAAATTGTCGACCGCCTTTACTGAAACATGCCACTACTTCTGCAAATACTTTCGCTGCATATATACTGATGGGACCATCTCAGGCACCTGTCGTCCAGAGCGTCATGATGGAGACAACGTCAGAGAGGAGGAATGTCAATAATACTCAAGCAACAAGTACTTGTATTATGTTGTGCAGCTATCAGTATACAAAGTTATGTTTTCTCTGTTCTTAACACAATTACGCGAAGAAAAAGAACAGGCTTAACTTCTATGCATGTGGGTGTGCGGATAAACTAACCAAATCATAATATGTATTTTTACAAAAAAAAACGCTTATTGCTGAATCTTATCATAGATCTAAGCACATCACAAATCCTTCCATCCAAGTGTGAATTTCATTTGTTCAATAAGAAGGAGAACACACCTTACTTATATGTGTAAAAAAACAAAACAAATATCACACGCACACCTTTGTAATATAACTGTGAACTGGCTGGGACATCTAAATAGATAAGAGCAATTGAAAAGGAGAAGAGCACACCTTACTTGCATTCAATTAGTGTAAAAAACATCACAAATATCACACGCTCACCTTTGTAATGCAAGTATGAACTGGCTGGGACATCTATATATATATAAAGGACCCTCAATACCAGACAATCTTATAGTTAATTGCATAAACAAATTGGTATAGCTAGACTGAACAAATTGGACACAAATTTGCAGTGGTAAAAGGCACAAAAACATGTGAAATAAGATTAGCCTTTTCATCAACTGCATATGTTTCCACATGCTTGCGCCGCAACCTCTGAAACTGGTTAAGGCCGTATGAAAAAAGTTAGATGAACTACTCTAGTCATAACATTGACCGGACAAAAGGTTCTGAAAATTTATTATGTGCGCCGTGTGAGAATAATCTATTTGACCTGCCTCATCGTCTACCAAATGTTAGAATGATAGAAGATTCAATTTATTAAACCATTGCAGCCCGTGAATCCAAAACCTCTGAAAATGCGTAAAGCAGTCATACCTGCGCGTTAGTGAACTCGTCAATCCGCTTCATGATTCACCAGGTCCTCCATCAACACCTCGTCTTCCAGTCATCATCTATCATCTAGTCAACCCCGGTGGATGTCTGGAGGCCCCAAACCGCCTCTCATGTCTCGCGCCTCAGATTCCCAAGTGCCTCTGACACATGTGTGCCCCTCGACAGCGGTGGAGGTTGCCTCGGCGTGTGCCTCGGTGTGGTGCCCGGGAGGGAGCGGTGGGAGGACTGTCATGGTCGGCGGTGAAGTATGACACCTAACATTGCTCTCTAAACTGAATTAAAAAGTAAATGAATAACCATCCACTTTATGGTATCCCACCTTGAAAAAATTGTTGTTTACAGCTAAACCTTTTACGCGGGAATAAAAATAATACACACATACAAATTACTTTCTCTTCCATCGCGAAGCATGTTCTGTAATAAATGGCTACTACCTGCACTACGTGAATCGACAAACCATGATGCACACAAATCTCATAACCGGCAGTTGACAAAAGCAATCACCAAATAACCTTCTGCTCGCCAAACACATTTGGAGCATGAAATTTCTGACCTCATGGACGCGCCATGGAAAAGAGTGAGTTCATAAAATACTCCTACCAAAATATAAAATCAGAAATTTGATCAACAAAACGGGCATGGAGAAAAATATATCAACAACTGTCAAAAGGCATGACCTACAGTGGATAGACTGATGTCTCGGCAGTGCACGGATCCGCCCAGTAAAGAACATATCCAAAGAGTTCATAAATAGAAAAGACACAATTCGATGTTCAGTACCAAAACAAAATATGTCACTGTATCATAAACTCCGTACCTCCAAATCCTTTGCTCTGCACCTCTTATACTTGTAAACAAATGAACAAATCAACATGTATAGAAATATCATATTGATGTACAATCTCAATAACCTAAACCTGAAAAAAAATATTAAGTCGTACATGGACCAAATCAACTTTGTGACTGGTTTTAAGGTTGCAATTGAACACTTGCAGACATGGACGACCCAAATCAACCTTGGCTAATCAATCAACAATTGATTTGAACATACGGAGAAGAATCAACCTTCTTGTGATGCTTCATGAAAAAAATATATCATTTCCCAATCAATGAACAAACATGTGAAACCACTTTTGACCAGAACATATGAGCTAGCCTATCGGCAACAATTAATTAAATGGTCTACTACTTCAGATGCTGAAGAATGAAATCACGCTAAGAACAAATAAGGGGGAGGTAGAAGCCCACGTCGTCATTGGAGAGGCGGTCCGCTGTGAGTTTGGGCTGTGTTGCCCTCTCCTTCCTCTTCCTCTTCCCATGCAGCCGACCAAACCGGGACAACATGGAGAACGACACCCACGGCGGGGACATGACCCAGCAGGCGGAACCAGTAGTTCTCGTGGAGGTGCCGGAGACATGTGAAGGCGGCGGCGAAGGTGCTCGGATCTGGCCGATGTGAGGGTCCATTGCGGCTGCGCAGTTGAGTCCCTGGTCCGCGTCCGGGAGGGCCGCAGATGAGGTCGTCGGGGCGGCGGGCTGCAGCGATCGGTGGAGGAGCACGCGTGGGCGAGCACGATCGCGAGGTGGTGCCAAGGATGGCGAGCGGCGGCCGAGGACCAGAGGGGCGGGTGGGGTTGGAACCCTACATAGTGTGTTTGTTGTGTGACGTGAGAGATGTGGGCTTTGTGGGGCTTGGCCCATGTGCGGCTGCGCGGGACGAGCGACGAAGGACGACGATGCCGAGCGACGTTAAGATGGGAAACGGAACCTTGCGTTTCTTTTAGATAGTAGAGATTATGATCCTGCATTTAATTCTTATGAGAGAGGCAAATATGGTTATAGAAACCTTCATGTTACAAAATCACCTTTCTTTGTGATGAATGTTTTGAAGTCAGATTTTTTTTTCTCTTGAATATACTAGGAGGTGATAGATCTGCTCCTCACTCGCCTATTTTTTTTTACTTTTTGGAAAATCCTCAACTGCGGCCTTTCTCGTGTAGCTGGTAATTGGATTGGGATGATAGTCCGAGTTAAACAGCGGGCACCTCTTCACCTCTGGAGCAGCGGCCCTTTAGAAATTTGACCCATGAAAGATAAATATGGTGGAGGACAAAATTGAGAGAAGATTTGTTGGCAGACGGCGACGCCTGAGGGCATCGTTTCCCTTCTTGGAGGTGTCGGCATGGACTGGTCTCCCCACTTCATCTTCCCCTAGGTCTCCCGGGCGAAAGCCTTAACTCTGTTGGGCTGCGGCGGCGCTCACGGCGCCGTTCCCTTCTTGAAGGCGTTGCTTTGGAAACCTTGGGGTTGGGTGGCGTTTGTGGGTGGTGGGCGACGGCGGTGGTGCAGCCCTTTCCTAGCATGGATTTACGTCTGTTGCTTAGAGATGGACTCGCGTAGGTGGAGGTCATCGGCTGGCGTCGTGGTGGCGTCAATGGCGGAGGACGTGCCAAGGCTCGCGTAGGTGGAGGTTGTCATTTGGCGTCGTGGTGGCGTCGATGGCGGAGGACTTGCCAAGGTTTTCACCTCAATCTGCTCTGAAGATGGATTAGTGAAAGATGGCGGCGACGACACATGTGAGGCCATCAGACCGGTTTGAGCCCCCGGCCCGGTAGATGGCTTGGTCGGGGCCTCCGGCTTTAGATGTTAGTCTTAGGTGAGAGGTATGGGTATGTGACCCAGCTTGCACCCCTTCATCATTTGGATAGGAATAGCGGCAGATGCTGCAAAGATGACGTATTCAGGCATATTGTTGTTATACTTTGTAAGGTCCTCGAGAATAGTCAATAAAATGGCTGCATGCATCTCCCAGATGCAGAGGCCGGGGGAAATCCTCCTTTTCAAAAAAAAACTCGAACACAAATGGCAAGAAATGCTCAGGTCGTGACAGGATTGAGATACCGTTCACTTTTATTGTCCTAAATAAGATATAACATAGAGAACCATGTTAATTTAATTGTTTTGTTCATGGACATTGTAGAATCATTTCTTTCGGCGGGTTTACTTTTATAAGCATCTTATATCTTATCATCTGTTCTTAAATAGTTGCAACCCACTATCTATTTTTCCTCTCCATGCAACTATGTCACACTTAGTGCACTAATCTATTCATGCATCCAATGCACCTCATGAATCATGCTTGGATTTGTTTCACCAATTTTTGTTCGCAACATAGACTGCCACGTTACATATTTTTGAAGCATAGAATACATATATTTGTATGTTGGACACTTGGAGCAAATATCTTTAGGTCATGTTACACACTTTTGTTAAAAATGGCACCCCCTTTGACTTCAATCCAACGGATTTCTCCTTTTATATAACATTTTGTGACATGCTTCATATAGCTTACTGTTTTCAGACTATATCCCGAGAGCATACTTAAATTTATTTTTCCAATTGTTTAGCCTTTTAACATCGATTTTATCGAGGTTACCTCAACAACGTGTGAGGCATCATCTTATGTCTACTAATTTGATGCACCATAGAAAGCTCCACGTTAATCTTGGAGGTTAAAAATTTATATCCATAAGATTAACTGATGATTCACAAATAACCATGGGGTGATTCCTACTCCGCCTCTTCCACCGCCAGGAGAGAAGGAATTCTTTCCAAACAATCTTATCTTCTTTCATGTATAATAAAAGAACTATATCTATTTGCTTCCCATTTCCTTCCACATTAGAAAAAGAAGTAACATAGGCCGGACAAAGTAAATCTAATCATGGACTCCCGCTAATTGATTCGCTGGCACAAGCTGCAGGTGAAGTCGCCTCCATTCCTCTTCAGTCGCCACACGTGCAGCTTCATAGGCCTATCTTCTTCTTCGGTATTAAATAATAAGTAACAAACAGAGGCCATACAAAGTAAAACTAATCATTGCCTCCGGCCGCTAATTGATTGCCGGCACAAGCTTCAGGAGAAGTCACCTTCATTTCTCTTCAGGCTCCACATGTGCAGGTTCATAGGCCTATCTTCTCCTTCCATAATAAAAAAATAAGTACAAAAAAAGGCCGGACAGAATAAATCTAATGAACGCCTCCGGCCGCTAATTGATTCGCCGGCACAAGCTGCTGGAGACGTCGCATCCATTCCTCTTCAGGCTCCACATGTGCAGCTTCATAGGCCTATCTTTTAGACGAATGACATCTCATCCTTGTAAACGGATCTCGCTGTACGCACCTGCAGTAATTGCATGTTTCCATATGGCCATGATTTCTAAAGGATTGTGAATGCACAAGCATTTAGTCAATGAGTTGAAGTGCTGATGAGGTTCATGCAAAGACATGATTGAGAATACTCGCCAACTGCGGGCTAGCTGGTCGAATGTCTATTTAATTTGGTCTACCTCCACAGGCCGGCTACATCATGCCTTTAAAATAGTGTGGTATGAAAAAAATAGCAAGGTCTTCAAAATAATTAATTAGTGTTCTATTAACGAGATATTGTACACTAATTTATTTAGCAAGACATTTCTCACAACTCTATAGTGTGCTATTAGAGACGCTATAGCGCGCTGCTTTTTTAGTGCTCCAGATGCTGGCAAAGGTAAATATATCAATCAGGTTTGATATAATTCATGTGTGCTACAGATTTTGGTAGTTCATATGTGCATCTATTTTCTGATGCATATATGTGTAGATTTGCGTGCAGGCATTGATTTTTCAAATAATTTTAATGCAAGGTGTGATAACTACACATATGTATTTATTTTTGTCATAATTAGGAGAAATAAATATTAAAAATGATTGTACGCTGAAATTTCCATACCAATTTTACTAACTCAATATAATAAAAATAAGCCTTATGTCTGTCATCAGTCAGAAACATGTGATACACAAACCCATATATGTGTTGTAGATTAAAAAAGCTATAATCTCCACGTTACCTCAATTAGATATTTTGAGATCTATCTTCTGTAGTTTAACAGAAAAGTGCAAATTTGTTTTTCACGTAACTTAAATATCACCCGTTGCTAATATATCAGGTCCCAGGATCTATTCATTGTTGGCAAAGAAAATGAATGTCTGCATGCATTCCTGATAAAGAAAAGCTTTGTTGATTAATTTTAAAAAATGATATGACCTAAAATTTTGTCAAATATGTTGCCAACAGACTTACGCTCTTGCCGACACAAAGACCAAATTCAACAGCTCCTAATGAGCGATCCCCATGAACAAGAAAAATAGTAGGCACAAATAGTACTTTAGTGTCAAGAAAATCTGCAGATTGGCCATGAAAGAAGACAGTGTGCTCCTTGGTGAGTGAAGGCGTTGATGACCACACCGTTGCCCTACAATGTGAAGTGCTGAGGAGGCCCATGCCAAGAGCTGATGGTGAGTACTGGCCTATTGCAGCTTTATGAGTTTCTTTTGTCTACATGTACATGGCGATGAACGGGATCCATTTACTCTAATGCGGGCAATGGTAACTGTTTCAAGCAGGTTTGATCTATGTCATACACGCTAACAAGTTGGAGGTTTGATTATTATGTTGCGTGAGCTTTAGATTTGGGTTGGGCAAATTCGTCACTTAGTTTACTGCTTTTTGTATGTAGCACACATATGGCTGGTGATGACAAGTTACTATATTTAGTTGGTTCATTGACAACAGCGTGTGGGATTTGCCGATACATTGGCACAACGTATGATAACTACACATATATCTACTTGTACCCTTATCAGCAGAACAATGCAAATAGTACTAAAATCATCATGTGCTCAAATTTCCATGCTAATATACCGCTACAAGGTCATAAAATTAAGCCTTCCATTTATCATCTGTGAGAAAGATCTCATGCACACACACACGATTATCCATGTCATGAACCGATAGGACTTGTGTGTTTTCAATGGAAAATAATTAGAATTCCCCACTTTTCCCCAATAAGTTTTTCCTAGAAATTTAATCATTAACAAAAAAATCAGGTCTTCTATCTGATAGAGTTTAACGAAAGAGAAACTCTAATATTATTTTTTTGATAAAGTATGGATTTTATTCACGCAAAATGGAGCAGCAAGGAGATACAAACACGATGACCACACACCCGGCCTCTGCATAGCTAGGGTGCGAAACTCTAATAAATGACAATATATTTTCATGCAATATAAATGGTTTCAATAACGCATCTTTCCAAAAAGAATGAATAAAGTGCACGGATTCACTGCTTATTACCAGTGAAAAATGAATGCTCACATGTACTCCCTATAGAATAGTTTGCATGAGTATGTTATGTAAACTTGATCTTAAAAATGACATGCTCTTAAAGATAACAGTAAAGATGTTATCGGGAGCATGCTCAACGTCTCTAAACCATAACACCAAACTCCATCATAATTTGTGGGAGAAAAGGATAACAAATGATACATCCACCGAATTTTGCGTTTGCAAAACTATAGCCACCAATACACATGCAACCTTGGTGAATATGGAACAGTGTTACATTTATTATAAACATAAAGTTCCTGGGGTCAAAAGCAGTTGTGTCTCGAACTCTCGATTCATGGTTGGAAAAGAGTATACGTGCAAACAGTACAATAACAAATGGATTGACCTGTTTAACTCGATCCTTTTATTTATACAAAATTAGAAATTAAATACTATTATGCTGATCCAAATAGTGTCCTGAATGTCCCTATATTTAAAAACCAAAAGCACTAGCCCCTGCAGGTGCACGGCTTTAATAACAAGTTTGTCTAATTAAGAACATTCTATCGCAGACGGCTTTTGCAACCCAAACATATGAATTATGCAGTAATCGCTGCAAAAGCAAGTAGATGGTTAAGAAGCTCAATGATCAGGATGCGAGGGAAAAGAGACACGCAGCTGAACCGTACGTGTTTGAGGATTTAGACAATGCAACCCATACATTATATAAAATTACTAATAACAAACATAATGTTGAACGTTAATAAAATACACTAGGTACATCAGGAGCACATACAACAGGGTTTTGGGAGTAAAAACGCATATCAATTCTTACAGCAGAAACACAACAAAAAGTGAAAAACCAGGGATAAAGGAAACTCAGAACAGCCATCACACCGTCGCTCTCGTAACCACTTGTAGTACTGGTGATTTTATGTTGTTGGCGAATAAATAATAAAGTGTGGTTTGCTGATCGATCATGCAATGGTTGCCAATGGGACGCTGTAGAGGACGAGTGTCTCGACGGTGAGGCCGGGGCCAAAGCCGAAGAGGACACCCCACTCCTTACCCTCTCCAGTGGTTGCTTGGCCATCCTGGGAAGAGGTCTTACGCATCACGTCGAGGACGAAGAGGACACATGCGCTGGACATATTGCCGTACTCCGACAGGACCTCTCGGCTCGCGCGCATGCGTTCCTTGTCAAGGCCAACTTTCTCCTCAACCATGTCCAGGATCGCCGGCCCGCCAGGGTGTGCAATCCAGAAGATGGAGTTCCAGTCGTGGATGCCCAGAGGCTTGAATGCGTCCTCGAGCGCCTGCTCGATGTTCTTGGAGATGAGCCCGGGCACGTCCTTGAGAAGGTGGATGGTGAGCCCTGCCTCCGTAAGGTGGCCGTTGATGGCACCCTCGGAGTCGGGCAGGATGGTCTGGCTCGCTGATACCAGCTGGAAGAGTGGCTTCTCGAAGGGCACGTCGGGGTCAGCACCGATGATGGCAGCGGCCGCGCCATCGCCAAAGAGCGCATGTCCAACCAGCGAATCCAAATGGGACTTGGAGGGGCCACGGAATGCCATGGCGGTGATCTCCGAGCAGACCACCAGCACACGTGCGCCGCGGTTGTTCTCGGCGATGTCTTTGGCCATGCGGAGCACCGTGGCACCACCAAAGCAGCCTTGCTGGTACATCATGAGGCGTTTGACCGTCGGCGAGAGGCCGAGCAGCCTCATCAATTGGTAGTCGGCACCTGGCATGTCCACGCCGGAGGTGGTGCAGAAGACAACGTGGGTGATCTTTGACTGCGGCTGGCCCCACTCCTTGATGGCCCTCTCTGCCGCCTCTTTCCCAAGTTTGGGCACCTCCACGACGACAATGTCGTGGCGCGTGTCCAGTGACGGCTCCATGTGGGAGCAGATGCTAGGGTTCTTTTTCAGGATCTCTTCGGTGAGGTGCATGTGCCTCTTCCTGATCGTGGACTTCTCGCACATCCTCTCGAACTTCTCCTTGAGGTCCGGGAGGTGCTCGCTCTTGGTGACTCTGAAATAGTAGTCCGGGTAGGTGGCCTGGTACACGCAGTTGGCCGGGACGGCCGTGCCGATTGCCAGCACGGTCGCCAGACCCACCGCCCGCTGTGCCCTTCTCACTTCCTCCAATTTCACCGCCGCCATTGATCAGCACCAAGGAGTTCCAGCTAAGTAGCAAGGGCTTGGTAGCAAGGGTTTGGAAGGTGCACCTAACGTAAGATTGTATTTCTCAACTCTGGTGATAGGACTCACTCGGAGAGCTGCCACTTTATAGAACATGATTTGCTAACGGATTCATTTTTTTTCTACTGGAGTTGAATACACCGACGACTGAGCTTGTCTGTTTTCTTAATTCTGATGGGACGCCTGCAGCTTAGAGAAACTCTACCATAATAGCCGTCTTAAGGAGCATGGTGCACAAAAGTATCAGCTTAATTTAGCAGTCGCGACAATGTTTCCAATTTTAAAAGCAAGATCCAAAAAACAACTCTGCCAGTAAGTTTGCCGTGTTCCGCCCAAGGCAAACAGGACACGGCTGGACCGGGTCGGCAATAGTTAAGATTGCTGAGTTCTTAATATCAGGAACTCGACAAAACAAAAAAGCAAGTACCGCCGAGTACATAAAAAGGAGAACTCGTCAAACACAGGGTGGTAGATGAGATGCGCCATTAATGGCGATGCCACATGGCATGCACGTTTTCCAAGTTCCATCTAGGCAGACGTACTACGTGTGTGAGGCCCACATGTAGCATGCCTTGTTTTGCTTAGTTCCATCCGACACAGAGTCGGCAGATCCTTCGCCGAGTTCTTGGCACGCGGTTTGTGAAGTACCTTTGTTTTGTTGTCGGTTGCCAGTTAGCATGTCATTAGGGAGGCGGGTTCTCGATTTATGTTCAAGTCAAGGTAGTGGTGCTCAATCCATGCGGTTTGTTGTTACCTATGTCCGCATGCTACCCAGATAAAGATTGGTGCGAGGGAATGCAATATGAGCATGGTCATTGGCGTCATGCTTTGCAAATAATTCTAAAAAAAGTTTAATTGATGGGTTAATCAAAAGCCAAAAAAATATGCTGTAAAATTCCATGTTATCAGAAATTACTAGACATCAATGTAAAGGATCTTTTACAATTATTATGCTTGATACATAGCATGGTGGACCAGAGAAGGCATATAAATACCTAATAGACCATCATCATTAACTTGATGTTAGCCTAAGCCAGAAGAAATGTCCTATTTGTTTTACGAGAAACCCTACCCAATCTCTTCTGCTAAGGGAAAAACGAACAACAGAAAAGCTACCATACCAAGTTGCGCCATGGCCGCCGGCATTCAATGACGCAAGTACTTGGCTGGCCGGAAAATTTGAACGATAAAAAGGAAATAAACAGTAGTGGCACCAGTAGCCCGCCGGCCGGCCTGCCGAAACGTCCTTCATCCTTGGAATATATGAGTGTCCTATACTTGACCCATTATCTCAAACTATCCAAGCTTTGACCTGTTTTCAAATTCTTTTTTGCCGTCTTCCGTTAATAATAGGACACATGGAAGCTGATGTGCGTTAGCGATAAAGCAACAGCGATAGCGACGCATGCTGTCACCATGCTAGTTGAGGAAGCTGGGTACATCGGCTGAGCCAGCATACCCCCACATATGTGTCTTTGCACGTCCCAACAGATGAGCTAAAAACTAATGCCGGCTTCCTCCTACAGCTAAATTGTTTCTAAACTATGCTTGTGGGACAACCAGTGTAAGATGTCACCCAACGCGCGATTAAAGTTTCATTTTGTGTTTCAAAGATTTGCACAATGCATGCATTGCTAATTTCTTCCAAAACAATCTATCTATCTATCCTCTTTTGTACTCCCAGGAGTATGTACTCCCACCTAAGTGGATAAGGTAGATGCATATCCGTTAACCAAGCAGTACAAAAAGCAAACCAACTAGTGGCATTTAGTTTTAAAAAATAGGAAGCTTATCATGGGTGCTACGTCTAGCATATTCCTTACGTATTTTTTCGGTTGCAAAATGGGCTATGTGGAAGGCATACCAGTCATGCACTAAGATTACATCGGCAATTAGTGACAAGGTACATTTGAAGCATTAAAACGAGAGTCGTGTTATATCTTACATCCACATTTTCGAAAGAGCATGTACTGAGTTTTTTAAAGAGTATAAAATGCATTTATATAAGTGGTATATACTGATTTCTCTGACAAAGTATATACTGATTTGTTTGATGGAATATATACTGAACTTTAATTGAAGAGTATAAAATGATTTTTTTGAAGGAGTGCATAATCTCTTCAAGGAGTATATACATTATGAAAAAAAATAAGTGGTATATACTTCCTTGTTTATCAGAGAGTATATACTTCAATTTTTATAAGAGAGTATATACCACTTATTTCTGTAGAAAGATATATACATCATTAACGAGGATGCGTACTTTTTTCACGAGTATCTACTACTTTTTTTACGAAGAGGAATGTACTCAATTTTTATTATCTAGTATATACACTATTATTTGCAAAAAGTATTACTACATTTTGAATACTGAGTAGTTAGCTGAGCAAATATACCTTTCTCATACCCGGCAAAAAAAAACCTTTCTCATATAAAAAAACCCCAATCCAGGAAAACGTTATAACTTACAAATATGCATCAGAAAGTATAGAGTATATATGTCTGGAATATATACTCTATGGAATATTCTGTGGCACTGCATGCACTTTTCCACATTTAACGCGGTATGCACGTACATCGCAGAACATCAAATCAGTTTCAATTCAAAAGCTACAGTCTCAAGTTGCGCCCTCCACAATAAAATGGCTAATTTCTTGTAAATAATACATTTTTTTATTAATTTGAACAAATATTACGTTGTATACTATATTTTCAAAAATAATACACCGTCGGCCCACAGCAGGCCAACTGGCATCCTATCAGCTTGCTGCTGGCCGACCGGCGTCCTATCAGCTTGCTGCTGGCCGAGGCCACTAGTGCAGATCCTGTCAGCCACATGTTGGCCGATTGGATCTAATCAGCCATCTGTAGGCCGATAAGCTCTAATTGGCCAGCTGTAGGCCGACTGGTGCATGTCACCATTTTCTACCCCGTACGTTCCCCTCTTATATCACGGGCCGCGACTCACTAGTGCATAACCGGGCAATAGCACCGGTTCGTAAGGCCCTTTAGTGCCGGTTCCATAACCGGCACTAAAGTGTGGGCACTAAAGGCCCCCCCTCCCTGTAGTACCGGTTCAGCATGAACCGGTGCTAAAGGGAAACCACGTGGCACGAGCCAGCTCCAGGGGCCTGGAGCCCTTTAGTACCGGTTGGTAAGACCAACCGGTACTATAAGGTTTGGGTTTTTTTTAGTTTTATGATTTCTTTTTCATTTAATTTTGTGTTTCCATTTTAATTCTTTTTCGTTTGCTGATATTTTATGATACTACACATTGTACACGTTATGCATATATATATATATATATATATATATATATATATATATATATATATATATATATAGTAACGCTAAACTAAGCTTGAGTGTAGAATAGCTTATTCTACACCCCTAGTAACGCTCTATACAAAATATAGTAACGTAACATGTAAAATATAGTAAAATTTTTGACCATGTAAGAAATCAAAAACTTGGATAGTAAAATATATATCTCATAATTACTACATTTTACATAGCGTTTTACTAGATTTTGTACATACCGTTACTGGGGTGTAGAATAAGCTATTCTACACTCACGCTTAGAATAGCGTTACCCTATATATATATATATATATATATATATATATATATATATATATATATATATATATATATATATATATATATATATATATATATATATATATATGTATGTATGTATATGTATAGAATTTCTAGTAGAACCAATCATGCATATATATATCATCAATTAATATCTCACAAACCATCATATTAATTAATTCACATATACACACATGTATAGCTATATACAATTTCTCCTACATATGCATGTTGCCTTCGGAGCCAGTGGCATTAGCCTAATTGGTGCCTTCAGAGCACGATGACAATTGGAAGTGGTTTTCATGAGGGCGGTAGCGGGTAATAGTATTCTCCCTTCGGATTTATGACCTGATCGAGCAAAAATCCTGCTATTTCCTCTTGAAGTGCTTCTACGCGCTCCGTTTCTAGGAGCTTCTCCCGCACCTCTCTGAACTGTTAAGAAGGAGATCAATATGCATGTGTATTAGTTGTGTGACTAGATATCGATAATGGTGTAAAAATTGTGAATGGTGTTTTGACAAGCGTACCCATTCCTGTCTTTGAGATCTGCTCCTTTCGGACGCCATCATGCGAATGTTCTCGCAAACGCAGAATAAACACAGATCAGTCCCCTGCGCCTGCTTCAGGGCCTTTACGAGAATGGAATTTGATCAGATAATAATTAATCAAGCATGATAATTAAAGAGATGGCAGCTAGTACTACTTAATTACTTACCTTGGGTCTTCCCCATTTAAGCTTTTCTTTCCATTCGCCTTCCATGACGCTGATGAACCTTGCCCAAGCCCTGCCCGCCGACAAAGAAAATGAATAAAGGGGTTATTAAATAGTTCATATCATGAAATGACGAACTAAATAGGCCAAGATATATAGTTAATAATGATTGAAATTACCTGTTGACTATCCCAAACAAGATGTTATAGTCAGTTTTTTCTTTGAGTAGTGAGTCCAGTATTTCAACTGTTCCGGCGTCAACTTTAATGATACACAAGACCCAGTGATATCTGCATGCACACACGTTTGCATGTCTTAATTAAGCGGGCATATGTAAGAAAAAACATGTAGCTAGCTAGTAGGCAAAAACAGAGAATTTGTAGTACAAGACACTGTGACTCACTGGAAGTTGTAAGGAAGTAGTATATCTTCATTGTATTTGAGGCGCTTCAAGAACTCTAGCATGCTGTCCTCTACGGCCTTTTGATGACGTGCATCTATTTTCCATGTGTATTCATTAACGGTGTTTGGGTCAATGAACCCAATGCCATAGCATCCACCTTTTCTCATTTCATACATCTTCATCCTGCATATAATACCACAGAAAAGAATATAGTGAGGATAATTACAGGTAATGATTGATCAAAAGGATCACTACAGACAATAGCAACTGACGATAGATTTGTCGAGTGCGTCTTGATTGTATAACTGAAACAGTTCAGAATACTCAACGGACACAGCTTTCTCATGGTAGTAATGCTCCTTCTTGACATTCACCATGAGGGACAATCGATCAGAAATCTTGGTAATGTTCATGTACCATTGATGCAATTCATACATTCTCGTTGGGAGGTTCTTGACCTTGTCTGGCTCGACCAAAGGTTGGCTCCGGACATATTTCCGTTTTATTTCATCATCTCTAAGCATAGGCATGGGCTCGATCTCGAGGAGTTGTCCAACAGTGATTTTGAGAACTTCAGCCTGCATTATATGCTCCTCCGTTATTACCACATTGCCCACCTCAGGAACGTAAACTGTTTGCCCACAATAATATTGGGCGCGCGTACTGTCACGTGTTGTTGGCACAACAAGCGAGGGGATCGATTGCGCCGCCTGTTCTCCCAGCTGGGGAATGGTTTTCCCGCATTTTTTGACAGCTGCTTCTTGTTTGCTCGATCCCGAGCTCGCCTCCTTATGTAGACGTGCTCGATTTAACTTTCTGATGTGGCGCTCATAGTCTGTGTCAACAGGCTTGGGAGCTGGTGGTTGAGCCATACGAATGAAGTGGTCAATCATTTTCTCAGGCACTTTCTCCCTTGGCGGCGGTGGCGGTTTCGGTGCAAAATGGGCTTCCACCTCGGACTTCGATATGGCTGCGATTTGCTCCTCGGACCTGTCATAAGCCCTCTGCGGAAGAGGCGTGAGGCTTGGACCATATTTATATCGCTTGCCTCCACCTGTACTTCCTGTACTACCTCAACTCGTACCGCTACGCACCATAGCTGCGGGGTGTCTCTTCTGTGATTGCTGAGGCGGCGGAGACGGCTGACGGGGCTGAGTTGGACGAGGAGGAGTGGCCGCCTAAAGCTGTGCCGGACTTGGAGGAGGAGTGGCCTGAGGTTGTGCCGGACTTGGAGGAGGAGTGGACGTCTGACGCTGTGGCGGACTTGGAGGAGGAGGAGTGGCCTGACACTTTGCCGGACTTGGAGGAGGAGTGGCCTGACACTTTGCCGGACTTAGTGGACTTGC
Organism: Triticum aestivum; assembly: GCF_018294505.1. NCBI lineage: Eukaryota > Viridiplantae > Streptophyta > Magnoliopsida > Poales > Poaceae > Triticum > Triticum aestivum. The sequence goes on from NC_057795.1 coordinate 20,772,956, forward strand.
AGGAGCGGGAGACTGCTGACTCGGTGGCGGACTTCGACGAGGATTCGGCTGACGCGGTGTCGGTGGCCTTCGAAAGATGATGCAATCCTTTTTCCATAGGATGATACGATGTTTGGCGTCTCCGAGAAAGCGCTCGTCGTCACCTCCATGATAGTCAAGCTCTAGCTCCGAATATGGGTCCACCACCTCATCAACCAAGACACGAGCATAGCCCGCTGGAATCGGGTTGCAATGGAAGGTTGCCTCGGGGGGATTTGTAAAAGCAACGGCGTCCGCCACCTTCATGGATATGTTCTTCATTTTGACGTGTAGCTCGCAGCTAGTGTTCTCCGTGATGTCATCCACGGGGTATCTACCCAGCATTGCGTCGTCCGGGGCGGAACCCACGCTGCTTCTCGGCATGAATGGGGCGGTGCTATCCAATGCTGGATCATTCGCTAGCTGCTGCAGCTGCTGAGACCCCCTTTGCTGGGTAAGTGAGTCGATCTCTCCTGCTGCCGCTGGAATTTGACTACCAATTCCGCTTGACTTGCTTCTAGGCCTTGAAGGCGTTCATAGTCCCGCTTCCTCTGCTCCTCCTCCATCTTCCTCTTCTTCTCCTCCGCAATCTTCTTTCTGCATGGGTTCTGTAGTCAGTGTTCCAGTCTAAAAACCCCTCATACCACAGAATAATGCCCTTGCCTCGTGTTCTTCCTGGGTGTTCAGGATTTCCCAGGGCACGCGTAAGCTCGTCGTTCTCTCTGTTGGGCTGGAACACCCCCGATCGTGCCTCTTCTATTGCAACAAGTATCGCATCGTCGGCTCCCTTCAGACTTGCCCTCGTCGAAACATTGCCTGTCTTCGGGTCCAACTCCCCCCAATGCGCATAGAACCAAGTCCTGACCCTGGGGGGCCAGCTCTTAGTAACCGGAGTGGCACCTGCATCCTCCATCTCTTTCTGAGACTTATCCCACTTAGGCATTGCCACCGCATAGCCACCTGGCCCCAGCTTATGGAACTTATCCTTTTTTTCGGCATTCTTCTTGTTTATTCTCGACCACTCCTTAGCTAATTCCGAATCCTTGATTTCATGAAATCGTCCCAATGAGCATGTTGGTTCTCTAGTGTTCCCTCGAATACTGGAGTCTTCCTTCCTCCCTTGACGTACTTGTCCCATTCACGATTCTTGTGGTTCCTGAATGCAACCGTCATCTTCCTAAGAGCAGCGTCCTTGACTTTCTACACATCTGCTTCTGTGAAATGATCTGGTAGGGTGAAATGTTCCATGAGAGTATCCCAAAGCAGATCTTTTTGATTCTTGTCGACAAAAGTAACATCTGGACGTGGAGCAATGTCCTCTTTGCCTTTTTGTCTTTTGTCTTTTGCTGGCTCTCTCCATTCTTGAAGGGAGATCGGGAGTTGGTCCTTCACAAGAACTCCGCACTGACGAACGAACTTGTCCGCAATCTTCTTAGGCGCTAATGGTTCGCCATTAGGTCTGACTGCCTCGATATTGTACTTTACGCCCTCCTTCAACTTTTTGTTCGGGCCTCGTTTCGTCCTTTTGCCTGAAGATTTGCTCGATCCGGATGGCTGAAAGAACAAAGATCGATTCGTTAATATATCTTCAAGTCATTTAAAACATGTGATGATCACTAGATACTTGCTTATATAAATATATATACCTCGCCGGTCTTTGTTGTTTCAGGATCAACATGTTCTTCGTCATCGTCATAATCGTAGTTCATGACTTCATCAATTCGGTCGTCGCGATCGAATATCATATCACCCTCTCCGGTGTTGTTTAGAAATTCGGAGCCGTCATAATCTTCTTCATTCTGATCATCATCTGGCCCGCGTATCATATCGAACATGGTCGGTTCTCCCTCTCTGTTGGTATTGTCTGCCATAGCTTTTATTTAACTAATTCAAAAGAAATATAAAACAATTTAGTATTCAAATTACATCGTCTCGAATAATAGATATAATCTCGAATACTTCGTCTAGAATAATAGATATAATCTCGAATACATCATCTCGAATAATATATAATATTGAATAGTACATCACTGGCTAGCTAATTAAAGATCGAATACTACAGAAGAATCTAGGACACTCGCGGTTCCTGCGGCGCGGGCGGTGGACACCCAAAGAGAAGGAACCCTCACAGGATCATAGCTGAAGTGAGATCCCCGAAGATACTGCCAGGTATTGGAGAACCTGCCGCCCTTAACGCAACCATGTAGCGATGGACGTGCTCGTCCTCCTCCCTGACACGGCGACGTACCACCTCCGGCGGGGCCGGGTCCCTCCGCACCGAAACTGGCCCACGCGAACGCCACCAAACGAGACCAGGGTCGACGACGGGACCCGGGGCCGGGTTCCTCATCAAGCGGCGCGCCCCTCCAGGCAGCACCTCCCAGTGCCAGCCCGGCGGAGCCCAGTCCCGGACATGGGTCGGCTGGACGTCGTCGCGAACGGGTCAACGGCGAGGATGCAGGCCGGGCATCGTCGAGAACAAATACTAGCTATATGCCCGCAAAAAGTAACATTTTTTTAATTATTGGATTTTGATAACTAAAATTTCTAACATTTCTATATAACACTAATTATGCTAATCTAAATAATCTAAATAACACTAAAATTTCTAACATTTCTAACATTTCTATATAACACTAATTTCTAACATTTCTATATAACACTAATTTCTAACTAATTATATCCATCTAACATGCATTCATACATATATAATAGTGAAAAAATAATAATCTAAATAATCTAAACTAATTAAACATACAAAATACATGTGTGTGTGTACTAATTAAACACTAATTATCTAAACTAATTAAACATACAAAATAATAATCTAAATAATCTAAACTAATTAAAGACTAATTATCTAAACTAATTAAACATGCTTGTGGGTGTGTGTGTACGGGCTCGGGGAGGGCTCACAGCGGGCGAGGCGACGGCGAGGCGAGGCGTCGGCGAGGCGACGGCCGGGGCGGCGACGGCGGGGACGGCGCGACGGGGACGGGGACGGCGCGACGGGGATGGGTCTGGGGCGGCGACGGAGACGAGGGAGGCGACGGGGACGGGGGCCGCGACGGGGACGTGGGCGGCGACGGAGACGAGCGGCGACGGAGACGATCGAGGGCGGCAGCGACGGCGACGGAGACGAAAACAGAGGAACGAACAGAGAGGGAAACTGAAATTTTCATAGCTGTTGTATATATAGAAGGCACCTTTAGTACCGGTTGGAGCCACCAACCGGTACTAAAGGCCTGTTTTGGCCAGGCCAAGCGGCGGGAAGCGACCCCCTTTAGTACCGGGTGGTGGCACAAACCGGTACTAAAGCCCCCCCCCCCCTTTAGTACCGGTTTATGCCACGACCCGGTACTAAAGGGGGTGCGCTGGCGCAGGTGCGGTGCGGCAAGTTTAGTCCCACCTCGCTAGCCGAGGGGCGACCGCACTGGTTTATAAATCCCCGTGCGGTCGCTCTCTCGAGCTCCTCTCCAAAGCAGGCTTACTGGGCCTACGTGTTCTTTGCAGCCATGTGGGCCCACTTGGCCTTTGCGGGCCTGCATCCTGGCCCAACGACAGGTTGGGTTTCTAGTCGTATGCAGGCCGCTCTGGCCTAGTAGGCGAGCTTTATTTTATTTTATTTTTTGCTTTGTTTATTTTTGTGTTGTTTTTTTTGTGTATTTAGAGTTTCTTTGTGAACATTTTTGTTTTAGGTACAAAAAATTACAAACTTTCTGTTAGGGCTTTTTATTTTTATTTTTTTGCTTTATTTATTTTTGTGTTGTTTTTTTTTGTGTATTTAGAGTTTCTTTGTGAACATTTTTGTTTTAGGTACAAAAAATTACAAACTTTCTGTTAGTGCCCGTAGTTTTCAAATTTGAATAGTTTAAATTTTGAATTATTTGAAATTAGTGTGAATCACTAGTTTGTGAATAACTTAACTTTAAAAATCCGTAAAGGCATGAAAGAATTTGTTTGCACATAAAATTTCTTCGCGTTTCAAATGCCAAAACACATAACTACCCTAACTATTACAGAGATTCCCCTCTCGGTGCGAAACACAGAAGAAAGTGATGATAGCTAGTGAAGCCGATCACATCCCAGATCTTTGGGTGTGAAATTTTTTCTTCGCGTGTGTCCCTTTGCGCCGTAACCATGGAAAATCTTCATCATTTAACAGGATGGTCGGGTCAATATTCACTGTGAATGGAGCAATTTCATCAAACTTTTCATAATCTTCTGACTTTTCTGTCTTGTCATCCACTCCCATGATGTTTCTCTTCCCAGAAAGAACTATGTGCCACTTTGGCTCATCGTACGATGCATTCGCTTCCTTATCTTTTCTTTTTCTTGGCTTGGTAGACATGTCCTTCACATAGAAAACCTGTGCCACATCATTGGCTAGGACGAATGGTTCGTCTGCATACGCAAGATTGTTGAGATCCATTGTTGTCATTCCGTACTGCGGGTCTTCCGTTACCCCGCCTCGTGTCATATTGACCCATTTGCACCGAAACAAAGGGACCTTTAAACCACGTCGATAGTCAAGTTCCCATATGTTCTGTATATAACCATAATATGTTTCCTTTCCTGTCTTGGTTTCTGCATCAAAGCGGACACCACTGTTTTGGTTGGTGCTCTTCTTATCTTGGGCGATCGTGTAAAATGTATTACCATTTATCTTGTACCCTTTGAAAGTCATTATATTCGAAGATGGTAACTGGGACAGCAAGTACAGGTCATCTTCAATAGAGGTGTCATGCATGGTACTGTCTGCAACCAGCTGGCGAAACTCCTGGTTTGTTCACGTGTAATCCAGTCATCAGACCGCTCTGGGTGTTTGGAGCGTAGCAAATTCTTGTGTTCATCCATATACGGAGCCACCAAGGCGGAATTCTGTAGAACTGTGTAGTGTGCTTCAGTGAGAGAATGTCCGTCCATACATATTATTTGTTCCCCTCCTAGCGTGCCTTTTCCATCCAGTCTGCCCTTATGCCGCGATTCAGGAACAACAATCGGGTTAAGGTCAGGAATAAAGTCAATACAAAACTCAATGACCTCCTCATTTTGATGGCCCTTGGAGATGCTTCCTTCTGGCCTAGCACGGTTATGAACATATTCCTTTAAGACTCCCATGAACCTCTCAAAGGGGAACATATTGTGTAGAAATACAGGACCCAAAACGTTAATCTCTTGGCACAGGTGAACTAGGACGTGTGTCATGATGTTGAAGAAGGATGGTGGGAACACCAACTCGAAACTGACAAGGCATTGCACCAAATCATTCTGTAACCTTGGTATGATTTCTGGATCGTTTACCTTCTGAGAGATTGCATTGAGAAATGCACATAGCTTCACAATGGCTAATCAAACGTTTTCCGGTAGAAGCCCCCTCAATGCAACCGGAAGCAGTTGCGTCATAATCACGTGGCAGTCATGAGACTTTAGGTTCTGGAACTTTTTCTCTGCCATGTTTATTATTCCCTTTATATTCGACGAGAAGCCATACGGTACCTTAATACTGAGCAGGCATTCAAAGAAGATTTCCTTCTCTTCTTTGGTAAGAGCGTAGCTTGCATGACCCTGATGTATGCCGTCTTCTCCGTGCATACGTTGCTGGTCCTCCCGTGCCTCAGGTGTATCTTTTGTCTTCCCATACACGCCCAAGAAACCAAGCAGGGTCACGCAAAGATATTTTGTGACGTGCATCACGTCGATTGCGGAGCGGACCTCTAGGTCTTTCCAATATGGCAGGTCCCAAAATATAGATTTCTTCTTCCACATGGGTGCGCGTCCGTCAGCGTCCTTTGGAACAGATTGTCCGCCAGGACCCTTTCCAAATATCACCTTCAAATTCTTGACAATATCATGTACATCAGCACCATTACGGTGGCGAGGCTTCGTCCGGTGATCCGCCTCACCTTTGAAATGCTTGCCTTTCTTTCTTACGGGATGCCTGCTCGGAAGAAATCGACGATGTCCCAGGTACACATTCTTCTTACAACTATTCAAATATATACTGTCGGTATCATCCAAACAGTGCGTGCATCCGTGGTATCCCTTGTTTGTCTGTCCTGAAAGGTTACTGAGAGCAGGCCAATCAATGATGGTCACGAACAGCAATGCCTTTAGGTCAAATTCTTCCTGTTTGTGCTCATCCCATGCACGTACACCTGTTCCATTCCACAGTTGTAAGAGTTCTTCAACTAATGGCCTTAGGTACACATCAATGTCGTTGCCGGTTGTTTAGGGCCTTGGATGAGCACTGGCATCATAATGAACTTCCGCTTCATGCACAACCAAGGAGGAAGGTTATACAAACATAGAGTCACAGGACAGGTGCTATGGTTGCTGCTCTGCTCCCCAAAAGGATTAATGCCATCTGCGCTTAGACCAAACCATACGCTCCTTGCGTCATCTGCAAACTCCTTCCCGTACTTTCTTTCGATTTTTCTCCACTGCGACCCGTCAGCGGGTACTCTCAACTTTCCGTCTTTCTTACGGTCTTCTCTGTGCCATCGCATCGCCTTGGCATGCTCTTTGTTTTGGAACAAACGTTTCAACCGTGGTATTATAGGAGAATACCACATCACCTTGGCAGGAATCTTCTTCCTGGGGCGCTCGCCTTCGACATCACCATGCTCATCGCAGCTGATCTTATAGCGCAATGCACCACATACCGGGCAAGCGTTCAAATCCTCGTACTCACCGCGGTAGAGGATGCAATCATTAGGGCATGCATGTATCTTCTGCACCTCTAACCCTAGAGGGCAGACAGCCTTCTTTGCTTCGTACGTACTCTCGGGCAATTCGTTGTCCTTTGGAAGCATATTCTTTATCATTACCAGCAACTTTCCAAATACCTTGTCCGATACACCATTCTCTGCCTTCCATTGCAGCAATTCCAGTGTGGTGCCCAGCTTTTTCTTGTCACCTACGCAATTCGGGTACAACAATTTTTTGTGATCCTCTAACATGCGCTGCAACTTCTTCTTCTCCAAATCACTTGCACAGTTTCTCTTTGCATCGGCAATGGCCCAACCTAGATCATCAACGGGCTCATCTGATGCCTCTTCTTCAGCTTCTTCCCGCATTGCCGGCTCGGCTTCTTCCCGCATTACCGGCTCAGCTTCTTCCCCCATTGTTGTATCATCGTATTCAGGGAACCCATGGCCAGGATAGTTGTCGTCGTCCTCTTATTCTTCATTGTCTTCCATCATAACCCCTCTTTCTCCGTGCTTGGTCCAAACAATCTAGTGGGGCATGAAACCGGACTCAAACAGGTGGACGTGAATGGTTCTTGACGTAGAGTAATTGCGACCATTCTTACAGCCAGCACATGGACAAGGCATAAAACCATCCGCCCGCTTGTTTGCCTCAGCCGCAAGCAGAAAAGTATGCACGCCTCAATGAACTGGGGAGAGCATCGGTCATCGTACATCCATTGCCGGCTCATCTTCATTACACAACACCAAATAGACCAAATTAATTCAAGTTCATACATAAAGTTCATACAACACTTAAATGCAACAAACAAATAACTCTCTAGCTAAAGCATTTAAATGCAACAACAAATGTGATCAAGATCGCAACTAAGGTAACAATTGATCCAACAGCATAATGATACCAAGCCTCACTATCGATGGCATATTTTCTAATGTTTCTAATCTTCAAGCGCATTTTCTCCTTCTTGATCTTGTGATCATCAACGACATCGGCAACATGCAACTCCAATTCCATCTTCTCCCCCTCAATTCTTTTCAATTTTTCTTTCAAGTACTCGTTTTCTCTTTCAACTAAATTTAACCTCTCGACAATAGGGTCGGTTGGAATTTCCGGTTCACATACCTCCTAGATAAAAATATCTATGTCAACTTGATGGGCATAATTTTTCATAAACATGAAATGCAACAAATAGTTTTAAAAGAGAATATACCACATCTGAATCATAACAAGGATGAGGGCCGACGGTGACGGATATCAAAACCATGGCACTATGTATAACAAATAACGTACGGGTAAGATAATTATCATACGAGTAACTATATATCCAAATCACACAAACATCAATTTTTTATATAAAATTTCATGAACAAGAGGCTCACCACAAGGTGGTGCCGGCGACGGGACGGTGCGGGCGATCGACGGTGGTTACGACGGAGATTTAGAAGGCACTAAGTAAACCACACCTACATATGCAAACTAAGTGTTATTTTAACCTCAAATTGCATATAAATCAAATACTAGCACATATATATATTTCCTCCCAAATTACTAAACTCACATATTAATAACTATATAAAGCATTGCAAGAGCTAATCTAGCAATGAGAGATGAAAGGACAAAGTTGCTAACCTTTGTGATCATTTGAATGGATGGGGGCCTTCAAATCTTGACAAATTTTGGGCAAAATGTGTGATGAGCTCGAGAGGAAGAGGGGAAGAACAGAGAGGAGAGGGGAAAGGGGAAGAACAGAGCGAGCTCGGGTGGACGAAGGGTTTATGTAGGACGACCTTTAGTACCGGTTCGTGCCAAGAACCGGTACTAAAGGTGCTGGAGGGGGCCCAGACTGACAACATCCTGCCACCACTCTCATTAGTACCGGTTCGTCGCACGAACCGGTGCTAAAGGTTAGCCACGAACCGTACTAATGAGAGCGGCCCGGCTAGCCGTTGGAACCGGCACTAATGTATACATTTGTGCCGGCTCAAATACAAACCGGCACTAATGTGCTTCACGTTTGACCCTTTTTCTACTAGTGACTTCCCGCTACTTCCCGACATATTTTTCCACTTTGCTCGTTCCCACCAAATTTTTCCGCTCTCTACTTCCCGCCATACTTTCCCGCTTTGCTCGTTGCCGCCAAATTTTCCCGCTCTCTACTTCCCGCCATATTTTCGCGCTCTCTAGTTCCTGCCAGTATCTCCCGCCATAATTTTCCGCTACCAAGTTCCCGCCTTTCTTTGTGTTCTCAACCTATAAAACACCCTCAACACTAACGTTGGTAAGCATTCTAGTGTACTCGTAGTCTCGCCAAGATGTCCGGATATCCTTTTGATCATAGTTTTCACACTAGTATGTATGAATGTCTTTTGCGTTTAGCCGCCGATTTCAGGGTTGACAACATATTAGCTCAATGGGACGAACTCAGTACTGACACCCTACTGAATGAGCTGGCTCACGCATTAAGTAGATGCGGGTGGCCTTCCAGGAACTTTGAGGAGATACGAAAAGAACTTCTGAGGTTGCACGGAAGATGGATGAAGCAACAATCAAAGGCTGAAAGGTACCTAAAGTTTGGAGCAAAACAAAATTTTTTATGGAGTTCCAACAGCGAGGATGAAGAAGATATCTTCATGCCGCCGCTTCCGGTTTCTGCATCGTTGAAGGGCAAGAGTTCTGCATCGTCAAAGGGCAAATGTTCTTCATCATCGAAGGGCAAGAGTTCTGCATAGTCGAAGGGCAAGAATTCTTCATCGTCGAAGGGCAAGAGTCCTGCATTGATGGAGGATGACGATGATATGACTTAATGTAGTCTTTACGTTGTATGTTGTAAGTTAAGTCGTACGTAACGTTTAATTTAGATGTAGTTCTATTTAGTTGTTTGTACTGTCTTATTGTAGGAGCATTATGTTTTATCTAAATATGATGTTGTAGTTCGGATAATAGAGTACTAAAATAGAGTAGGCATATGTCTCATACATAAGTACATAGCCATTTGTCTCATACATAGAATAGACATAAGTCTCATACAGAAGTAAGTGGTCATGTATCTAATGATAGACAGAAGCGTCAGTGACGACGTCTAGCCTGGCGGGGAGGCGGATCTCGAGGCATTGTCCATCCCAACCTGTTAGGTGCCCTAACGTTACGAGGAGGAATCTCAGACTCGCCCTAGTCATACTGTGTATCCTATGTGAGGCCTGGTGGAGGAGTTGAAAATATGTTCATCCACTAGGTGTGCTGCGACATCTGAGCTTGTGTGTTCTCCCAGGGATGTTGATCACTCCCCCACGTATCATGTGATGCCGACATAGACGCCTGATATCCGTAGGCTCAATTAATATTGAAAACCATAAAGGAAGAGAAATATTAAGTCATGAAAAATGAGGTCGCCTCAATTAATATTGAAAACCATAAATATGAAGACACATACCTGCTGGCTGTGATGGCTGCTCTGGCTGAAACACGAAGCTCGACGAGGGACCCTGCTGCTGTGGTCGTGGAGAAAACATGAAGCTCGACGTGGGACCGTAGTGCTGTGGGTGCTGCTACGTTGAACTGCGAGGTTGGTCAGGAGGGGGTGGCCTGGTCGTCGGCTGATGTGCTAGACGTGGACGTGCCTGCTGTCGGTGCATGGAGGGACGCGGCTGCTACTGAACAACGTCGCTTCTCCGGGTGCACGTGATAGCCTCATAGATAACCCGTATCTTGTTCTGCATTCGTTCCAAGAAGGTTTGTAGCACAAGACGATGCTGAAGAAGAGATCCAGACGATAATGATCGTCCACGTGTGTCAAGCTAGCCTGCAAATTTTCATGAAGATTATTAAGTATGCACGTCAAAGTATGTCACAACTTTACTTAAAGAAAATATATCTTACCGTGTACTGCTTAGAGCCCGAAGTATCATAGCTCGGGTACTTATCTGATGGAGTAGGGTCAGGTATCTCCTTTGGGTGAGAGTGCTCAATGATGCGTAACGTGCTCCGGTCATGTAGCGTCGCAAATAGAGATTGAATTCATTGAGATCAAAATCGTGATTCTCGTGTCATAGATGTGTGTTTGTTGTCTCCCATTCTGTAACATACAACTCTAGTCTAACTAGCCAATCAGCAGTTGTCATGGTCATGCCATTCCTCGTCGTCCTAAAATTATGGTGTGTGTTCAACAATTACCTAATGCTTCGAATGGAGTACTGTGAAAGATAATGCAACATTGAAAAACTGATTAATACATGTGGATGTGTGCTGGCACTAGGTTCTTTGTAGGGGGAGGCAGCTCTAACTGCGGAACACCAAATTGCCTCATAAACCTCTGTTGTGCCATCTCCTCGACGAAGACATCAAAGATGATCTTCGATTTCATCTTCCAGTAATCTCAGTCCCTTGTGCATAGCACAGACATACCACCGTGGTATCTTGCATGTACGACTCCTTCCGTGTAGGGCTGCCAGATGACCCCAGTGTACGCATCGAACTTCTCGTTCAATGTCGTGTATGCCTTCCTGGTCTGATCACTAGCAAAGTGTCTCTGCGGAAAACAAAAGTTAGTATCCGCTAGCATTGAACTATCTCTTGTGCACCAAAAATTTGCATTAAACTATAAGACGATACATACCTCGCCACATGTCCAACACAGACCGAAAGTTAGCACGTCGATGCCGTCAGCATCGAACATGGCGTCTATAGGCTCACGAAGACGTATATCTGGTCGCCCTATAGAGAACCTATACCACGACCATACCTGTAGGAATAGAGGGCATCCAAGAAGTGTTGGCTTTGTCGATGTAAGCTGGCAATCGTTTCACATACCTCGGTTTGATTTGATCGCCGAACCCCAACTCCTCTGTTTGATTTGATCCGTCGTCTCAGTGCTCGCTATCTCGAGTGCCATAGGGATCTAGCATGCACTAATAGTGGTGACATGGTTCTCTGTGAACATATCCTTGCCGAAAAGCCACATTAAGTAGGCCTCCAGGCTCCGATTGATCTGTTCCGCACTCAACGGCACTGGGAACTTCTGGATCTGCATTAAGCAAAGAGAAAGTTTTAGTAGGCCGCATGTATATTCTGTAAAACCGTATGCACGATAGCTTGAATATAGGAGGTAGGGGAACTAACCTAGAAGTTGAGCAACCAATCATACTTAGGTCCGTGATGCTCCCATAACGGATCCGGAGCAGCCGCTAAAACACCACGAAAACATTGTGTAAGGACCTAGCTCCCAACCAGCCAGTGCGTCCAATGGTCCTATGTCATGACTTGCCAATGGTAGTCCGAGCAGAAGTGACACATCCTCTAAAGGGGGAGACATCTCTCCCCATCATAATTGAAGCGCGTGGTCTCTGGCCTCGAATGGTCCACTAAGCAGCTCAACAAGGAGTGGTCGATGGCGAGGCATTTGCAGCCCGGGATAGACTCAACCATACGTGCAAAAGGTAAAAGGCCGGTCCATTTCAACCTTCATGACAGAATAATTCAGTTAGTGTCTCCCATTAAGATGTATGTCAGTGTGCAAATCAATAAAGCACGTACCGCTCAACCCATCCTGGGTGTATCATCCAGTTCTCCTTAGGAGTGCGAGTGGCCAGAGGCGGAAGGTTGCGCTCATACCATATCGCAGCACGATGACCCCTATCAATGTCCCCATTCAGCAACAACATTCCCGACATTCCTTCACATACAAATTTCAAACATAGTTGCCACACTCAATACAAATTTAGAACATAGTGTCACACTTAATACAAATTCAGAACATAGTGCCACACACTACACCACAACACTTGATTGGGGGCAGTTAAATGCTGGGAGAAAAACCTATTTAAGGGCAAACTAACTGCCGGGACATGTGTTACTGCCGCTAGAAGCATGTTAAGGCAGTATAACTGTCGGGAGAACTTTAACAACAATGGCATCTGCACTGCCGGTACACTTTACGGCACAACATCTTCGGGAGAACGAAACCTCGGCCCATAATCTGCCGGCCCATGCCGCAGACCGTCTTTGGCGCGAAACAGGAAAACGACCCTAATAAGCGCGCGCCAGAGAGCAAAAAAACGCGACTTGAGAATATTTTGGCCCATTGAGAAATAATAGCGCCGGCCCTCCCACGACCAGGTCCACAACACACCACCCCCAAATCCCCTACCTCCAGCAGATCCCCCGCCGCCGCCGCCACCCCGAAACCTAGCTAGTTCGCGCACCATGCACGGCCGCCTCCGCGCTCGACCACGAAGCTTCAAATTGCCGAGGTACTAGAAAGCTGAAATCCACGAAGCTTCAAATTGCCGAGGAAGAAGCAAAAGAAGCTCGACAATCAAATGCAATTCTTGTCGAGGGTGTAGATAAAATTGAGCATAATTTCCAAACAGTAGTTACAACTCTGAAGGATGAACTTCAAGAAATGAGAGACTGTTCCAATAATGTGCAGCAAAATATTCAGTTCAATCCAGACTATGACTTGTCTCACTCTGGATATGGATATGGATATCGACATGAAGGTGGATATGGAGGTGGCCATGGAGGTGGATATCGACATGAAGATGTATATGGAGGTGGATATGGACATGAAGGGGGGTATGAACATGAAGGGGAGTATGAGCATGAAGAGAGTGCAGAATCTGCCACCCGCAGCCATGAGGTGCGGTAAGAGAAAGAAGCAACCATTTTGCATAAGAAGGCTGAAGAAGCACTCTTGCAAAAGAAGTTAACAGCACCCACTCAGAAAAACTTTGTACTTTCTAGTACCGCTCTACATGAGGTGCTGCAAGAGAAGGAATCAACCATTTTGCAAAAGAAGAAGGCAACAGGGCTCGCACAACAAAGTAAGGATGTGGCACTTCATCGCCACAAGATGGCAACAAGCAAGGAAGTTGCAATCACACAAAAAAATCAGCAGGTTAGATTGTACTTTGTTTATATTTTGTTGCTCTTTCTTGTTTAGGATGACAAAGACACTTTTGCTTATCTGAGTTCTTTTTCATGGTTACTCAGAAAGGAAAGGATGTGATCTTGTACAATGTTTACCGAGATCATAGTATCCCAGTGGCAAAAGCAACCATTCTATCAATTGATCATAGAAAGGTGGTCGGTGGTCAGGAGCTTGGCTCTGAATATTGTGAGGTTGCCGTGAACTATGTAATAAAAAGGGATGCTATACTACCTCGTGGTGTTGGGAACATGGCCACCATGGGGCAAGTTCAAGGGCGATGTATCGCCTGGCCATACAAGCATGTGAGCTTTTGTTCTTATTTGCTTATGATTAAACTTACCAATGACTATGATGGTTGATTGCTGAAAAAGCTTTGCTTCTATGTATGCAGTTGGAAGTGGACAAGTCTATGGAAAAAGCAGGAATGCGGCCACAAGCAGGCTGACGAGGTAATATACTTGTTTCTCTTGGCTGCTATGTGTGTGATGTTAACTTGTTGCATGGTTAATTGCTTGATCTATGTGACTGGGCTGATGGAAACTTTTATTGGATGTTGTTCTTGCATGTCCTGTGTATGCATGTTAGTGGAAGCCTGAAGTCCAATTCTGAATCTGTTGTTGTTCTTGCATGTCCTGTGTATGCATGTTAGTGGAAGCTTGAAGTCCATTTAGTTTGACAAAGTTCTTGATTTGTTCTTAAATGCCAGTCCATTCTGAATCTGCTACTGAAAATTTACTATTTCTGAATTGCATGTTAAGTCACCAAGTTCCACTTCTGTATCAGACTATTTTGCTGATTTCCTATTGAAATATTGATTCCTTGATGCCTTGTTTGCTACTACTTGGCTGTACATGAGCAATATTTGTGTTCCTGTATACTAGACAAGGCATAGGCGCATAGTTTTGTTTGTCAAAAAATTGCCACTTTGTACTATGGTGTATTCTTTTGTACATGTGTCATATTATTCCTTGAGATGCAAAGAATGACTACTCTCCAGGTCTTTGTAAATGTAACATGAGTTAAACTGTAGCATGTCAACTTGAATGTTAATTTAAATTCTGAAACAAGAGCTCCCTATTGAGTATCCTATCTGTTGCAGGTTTCCCAAAGGTCCACAAGTGATGAAGGTTTGGAAGATTTTCAAACTCCTGAAGATTTGGAAGACCTACAACAGTTGGTGGAGTGATTATGTAATATGCTTGTTTAGTTCGTGAAACCTGGACACTTGCTCGGCTCCTTTTGCTGGTTGTTAAGCCACTGTGCTCATTTTCGTTGTGTGGTACACCCAGAAACATGTACTTCCCCATTTGTCGCACTATTTCATTTTGTTGGTTGTGTGGCACATTTTAAAACATATATGCACTGTACCTTTTGTGGCTAAATATATATATATTATATATATATATATATATATATATATATATATATATATATATATTATGGTTGTTAATTAATTATGTTTATCAAATGATGTTTTAAGGTTCTGGATGAGGCCTGAAGTTATTTTGATTGAAGTGTATGGATGAGACATATATGTGACTTTGATTGAAATATGTATAAATTGTACGTGTGATATGTCCTGATTGCTTGAACATATTAAATGGATATTACATATATAGGGGACGCTTAGACCAATTAGCTGGTGAAATTTGCATACTGGCAAAAAAAATGTCGGGTCAACACTCTTCTGCCGGCAGTTTGATGTTCCACGTGTCTTGCCTAATCTGCCGGGAGAAAAGAAACTGCCGGCAAATAAACGCACTAGGGCAGTTGGACTGCCGGGAATATTTTATCTGCCAGGACAAGTAATCCCCGGCAGCCATTCTCATGGCAGTTCTATCTGCCGGGAGAAATACTGTCCCAGCAGATAGTGTGTCGCTTAAATTGCTTTCTGATGGTAGTTTACATGCCGTTGCATCAGTGTTGTGGTGTAGTGACACTTAATACAAATTTAGAACATAGTGCCACACTTAATACAAATTCAGAACATAGTGCCACAGTTAAATACAAATTCAGAACATAGTGCCATAGTTAAATACAAATTCAGAACATGATGCCACACTAATACAAATTTAGAACATAGTACCGCTAGCTTAGCTTCTTCCTCTCCCTCTTACTCCTCTACCTCCTCAACCTCCTCTTCGTCCTCGGTGGCCTCGTCCACACTCAGTACCACTGGCAGTGGCGAAAGTGGGACAATTAGTGTCCCTATGGCCAAATTCATTGCATGGAATGCATCGCCTAGTCAGACCTCTTGCTTAGGATTCAGCCATATCATTTCGGATGCGCTGACATTGCCGTCTGCCTCTACTTGTACACATATGCTCTAGGTTTGGAATGTAACGCCTTTCAACGGGGTTGACGTCGTTGAAGTTACCCATTGATCAAAAACCCATCAGGTCACCTGTCCAGGTATTGAGGACAGACTCTTTTAGAAAAAAATGGAGACACAAACAATATTGCGTCCATTCCAACCTGCCCGCAAGCATCAATTACATGTGAGCAAGGTAGGTGAAGAAATTTCGGTTTGTTGCATGTGCACTCACACGTTGGCCATACATCATTTCCAATTTTCACCTCATGCGTCCTCAACTCATTTGCACATCCGAATTTGTTGTTGGCTAAGCGGACCTCAAACCTTCTTTCTTGATTACCGATGGCGACTATAGTATGTGACATAGCTTTTTGCATCTTGTTGTCCATGTACTTCGTGACACTTTCACAGTAACGTGTATTCGGATTGTTAGAGATATGTTGCTCTGCTTTTTAACGTCTATCTCTGAAATACTTCATGGTGCCATAGAAAATACCCTCAATGATGGCTGGAAGTGGGAATGCCCGATTTCCTCTAAGGACAAAGTTGTATGTCTCTGCGAGGTTGGTTGTCATGACACCATACCTTGCTCTAGGTGTGTCATGTAGCAAAGACCACCTCTGCAGAGGCTCATGCCCTATCCACTGCTGGAATGTTTTAATCGACCTCCCGAGCCTTCTTCTAGTACCAGGTGGGTCAAAGCCTGGCAAGTTGATACGTCTCCAACGTATCTATAATTTTTGATTGCTCCATGCTACTTTATCTACTATTTTAGGCAATTTTGGGCTTTATTATCCACTTTTATATTATTTTTGGGACTAACCTATTAACCGGAGGCCCAGCCCAGATTTGTTGTTTTATGCCTATTTCAGTGTTTCGAGGAAAAGGAATATCAGACGGAGTCAAAACGGAACGAAATCAACTGGAGAAGTTACTTTTGGAAGGAAACCCACCTGATGGACTTGGAGTGCATGTCAGGGGAGTCCCAGGCTGCCCACGAGGGTTTCCCCCCGCCCCTGGGCGCGCCCCCTGCCTCGTGAGCACCCCGGAGGTCCACCGATGTACCCCTTGCACCCATATATACCTACGTACCCTAAAACTTCCAGAACAGAAGATAGATCGGGAGTTCTGCCACCGCAAGCCTCTGTAGCCACCAAAAACTAATCGGGACCCTGTTCTGGCACCCTGCCGGAGGGGGATCCCATCACCGGTGGCCATCTTCATCATCCCGATGCTATCCATGACAAGGAGGGAGTAGTTCACCCTCGGGGCTGAGGGTATGTAACAGTAGCTATGTGTTTGATCTCTCTCTCTTGTGTTCTCTCTTGTGTACCTCTATGACACGATCTTGATGTATCCCGAGCTTTGCTATTGTAGTTGGATCTTATGATGTTTTCCCCGTCTACTCTCTTGTGATGAATTAAGTTTCCCCTTTGAAGTTATTTTATCGGATTGAGTCTTTTATGAGAACACTTGATGTATGTCTTGCCGTGATTATCTGTGGTGACAATGGGATATCATGTGCCACTTGATGTATGTTTTGGTGACCAACTTGCGGGTTCCGCCCATGAACCTATGCATAGGGGTTGGCACACGTTCATGACTCTCCGGTAGTAACTTTGGGGCACTCTTTGAAGTACTTTGTGTTGGTTGGATGAACCTGAGATTGTGTGATGCATATCGTATAATCATGCCCACGGATACTTGAGGTGACAATGGAGTATCTAGGTGACATTAGGTTTTTGGTTGATTTGTGTCTGAAGGTGTTATTCTAGTACGAACTCTTTTATAGATCGATCCAAACGAATAACTTTGAGGTGGTTTCGTACCCTACCATAATCTCTACGTTTGTTCTCCGCTATTAGTGGCTTTGGAGTGACTCTTTGTTGCATGTTGAGGGCTTGTCATATAATCTATCTATGTTATTATTGTTGACAGAACTTGCACTAGTGAAAGTATGAACTCTAGGCCTTGTTTCCTACCATTGAAATACCGTTTACGCTCACTTTTACCACTTGTTACCTTGCTCTTTTTATTATTTCAGATTACAAAAACCTATATCTACTATCTATTTTGCACTTGTATCTTCATCTCTTCGCCGACCTAGTGCACCTATACAATTTACCATTGTATTGGGTGTGTTGGGGACACAAGAGACTCTTTGTTATTTGCTAGCAGGGTTGTTTGAGAGAGACCATCTTCATCCTACGCCTCCTACGGATTTATAAACCTTAGGTCATCCACTTGAGGGAAATTTGCTACTGTCCTACAAACCTGTGCACTTGCGGCCCAACAACGTCTACAAGAAGAAGGTTGTGTAGTAGACATCACAAGTCACATAGACCAACAGGCTCCTCCTCCACGGCCGTTGTTCCTGTTGCCAACTGTGCAGCTACTGCTTCAACATGTGCCCTCACCGCTGCATCTCTTGCAGCTTTCCTGCCCCTAACGTGTCTCTGAGTGCACACATTAAGTCTGTCATGTATCAAACTGTACTTCCATAACTGGTTCTGCTTGCAGAGTTTTTTGAACAGATTCATCAGGTTCTTATTTCTGAAACGTGAGAAGCAATTAGCTCCCAGATGGCGCATGCACCAATGGCTCTGCAAGTCCTACCATGGAGTTTGTTCCTCGGGGCATGGGTTTGTCAGTTACCTTATCGCACTGAGTATACCTGCATGCCTGTCATGAAGGATGCACACATTGGGCTTCTCCTTCACAACTGATATTTTCAATTGCCTGAAGAACCATGTCCAACTTTCAATGTTCTCACTCTCCATAAAAGCAAATGCGAGTGGCACAACTTGATTCTGGCCATCTTGACCTATGGCTGTTAGTATCTGACCCTTGTACTTGCCAGTGAGAAAAGTACCATCTACACATATCACCAGAGGCAATGCCTGAAAGCTTCGATGCACACACCAAAAGAGAATAAGAGACGATCACTAGTAGAAAAATGACTTTTAGTACCAGTTCGTAAGGACCTTTAGTACCGGTTCTGCAACCGGCACTAAAGAGTGGGGACTAAACGTCCCCCCCCTTTAGTCCCGGTTCAACACGATCCCGGACCAAAGGCCCACCACGTGGCACGAGGCGCGCCATGGTCTAGGGGACCTTTAGTCCCGGTTGGTAAGGATTATTTTTATTTATTTTTTAAATAAAGCAAAAACAGCGCGTCTACTGGGCCGGCACGGCCTGCATACGACTAGAAACCCAATCTCTAGTTGGGCCAGGATGCAGGCCCGTACGGCCTAGTAGGCCCCACAGGGCAGAAGACTTGCAAAAGGCCCACAAAGGCCTTCTTAGAGAGGAGCTCGACACGGTAGCCGTGGCGGGGCTTATAAACCGGTGCAAGCTCCTCTCAACTAGCGAGGTGGGACTAAACATTGTGCACTGCGGGTGGCAACGCACCACCTTTAGTACCGGTTGGTGGCTCCAACCGGTACTAGGGGGGGTCTTTAGTACCAGTTGGAGCCACCAACCCGTACTAAAGGCCACCACCTTTAGTACCAGTTTGTGGCTCCAACCGGTACTAAAGACCCCCCTTTAGTACCGGTTGGAGCCACCAACCCGTACTAAAGGCCACCACCTCTTTAGTACCGGTTCGTGGCACGAACCGGTACTAAAGGTTCTCCACGAACCGGTACTAATGAGCGTCGCCCGCCTGGCCGTTGGAACCGGCACTAATGGTCACATTAGAGCCGGTTCAATTGCAAATCGGGACTAATGAGTTCCACATTAGACCCTTTTTCTACTAGTGGATGCAGCACCCTCACAGTTGGGAACTCTGGCATGAAGAGGTCTTGGATATCGATGTAGGTGCCTGGATTCCACTGCTGCAGTGTGTGGAGATGCTGGACAACAGAGTCATATATGCATCAAAATAAGAACCAAATCTCCTCTCAAGCATCGTATGCTTAGCCCTCCAAGCCTTGCCATAAGAAATTCTGTACTTGAACCTGGAGATGACTTTTGTCTGGATTTCCTTCAATTCCATAATTTTGCCCTCCACTATCTAATTGTAAGACAACCGAGCAATAAGCGTCGATGAATGGTTGGCATGATCTTGAGGGATGCAGAGAATAAGACAAGTGTGATTAACTAAGTCACTGATGACCCAACTTGTGCCATACTTAGGGAGATAGCTGTGCACCCTAGCAGGACACTCTGTGTTCTTGCATACCATTGTCAGGAATTTCTGATTTAACACCTGAGCTATGAAAACCCTTTGTGTGGACATTGCCCATTTAGTTATTGCATCCTTCAGAGCTAGTTTTTTAGGATACATAGCACCCGTCGCAATATTGTTCTGGTGATATTGCCAGGAAGAATCATGTCCGGCATTCACGATCAATGCAGATGAGAAGTCATGATTCCATAATGCAGGATTCAGGACCTCCTCTGCATTTTCTTCTTCATTCGACTCGTTGGAATCATGGGCATGACCCCTATCAACATAGGTGTCTTCTTCTTCCATGTGGTCCTACATGTGCCCATCTACCTCGTCAGCGTCCACCTCGCCACTGTAATCACCATCAGCATTTACTCCTTCTACCTGACTACTTTGCCCTGGTTTGTAACCATCAACATTTCCTCCTTCTACCTGACTGCTCTGTCCTGGTTCGTAACCATCATCTCCAACATTTGACATAGATAACTGCCTCCCTCCACCGCTCTGCCCAGGATCGTAGCCACCCTCGCCTTCATGTGCAGTGAACTCCTTCACGACAGGAAGCACTAAGGCAACAGGATTGCATCCCCTGCGTTCACAACCTTGTAACCACCGCACCCACTCGGAGTCTTGCTCTATTGGCCTCAAATAGAAGTAAATTAGTGAACTTGACCGTGTCCACAATGCATGAGCACCGACGTTGTGTGTTTCAGTATCAAGCCCTAAACTTGTTGTAATCATTCTTTCAGTTGACTGACAGACCACGTTGGAGGTGCGCTCATTGGCACCTATATGTTAGTAAATTCACTTAGATCAGCTCCCATCTCAGTTGTTTGGACAGTGCCAGGACCGTAGTAAAATATGAACTTCACTACATCAGACATCTCGGCTCACCTAGTTTTTTTTCAACAACGACAGACAAGTATATATTAAGCAACAACTTAAAATGTCTGCACTACAAAATAATTTACATGTATATATATTACGGAATATTAACAGAGCAAATAAAAATATTCACATACCTGCTAATATAGTAAGAAAATTTGTTGGAGCAACTACAAATATTGACATATTAAAATATTTGACATCTACATATATTACGGATATTACCAGAGCAACTCAAATACTGACAAACCTAAATTTTTGACATCCACATATAGTACGGAATATTACCAGAGCAACTTCAATTTTTCAAAGAACTAAATAGTTCACATCTAAATATATTTACGGATATTACCAGAGCAAATAACAATAATCACACACCTAATTTATGTCACATTAAAACATATTTTCAAATACTATCAGAGCAACTATGAAAAATAAAATGAGTGTGGAAATATACCCTTGAAGTGTGCGAGCGAACGATGAACAACGGCCTTCAATCACAGGAACCGGAGCTTCGCCCTCCACCACCTCCACCACACTGCACCCACTTCACCACCACCACCTCCACCTGCACTGCCGCCACAACATCTACCAATGTGCTAAAAAAGCTCCAATAAAATGCTCACCACGACCACCACGAGCTAATCAGTAGACCGAGGTCTCCCTTGGCTCCCCTAACTACGTAGAACCCATTCACGGTGCTAAATCCACAAAAAATCGACTCATTTTGATGTAGAAATTGGAGGCGTTTCTTGCAAGAAAGAGGAGCAAGAAAGAACAGACAGGATGAGATACTATGTGCATGGAGAAAGGAAGGAGAAAGGGGAAGGAGAGAGGAGAATCCGCCAGCCACTGTGGGGCCCACACCCTGTCGGCCTTCCGCTGACCGATCGGTCTACAGTGGGCTGACAGGGGCGCCCCGTGATAGACCGCGCTGACAGCCCCCTCGCGCCCCCGCGCGATGTGGCCTAGCGAATAGGCGGGCGGCACATGGCACACGGACTAGCTGTCGGTCGGCTGTTGGCTGACTAGGCGCAGTCGGCCTGCTGTGGGCTGACTAGGCCCAATCGGCCAGCAACAGGCCGACGGTGTATTATTTTTAAAAATGTTGTATCCAGCGTTATATTTATGAAAATTAATAATAAAATGTATTATTTTAAAAAATGGCAATAAAATAATCATCGGCCCATCACCACCGTTGTGTGGTATGTGGTGTTGCCAAGGCGGTGTGCAGTGGCGCAACAAAGGAGATGAGATGGGTGTGATCGAATCTCGCCTACGGAGATGAGTCACGCACTGCGGACAATATGACCTTCAGTCTTCACCTCCGTCTATAACAAGCAAGAGTAGCAAGGGATAGAAGGAACAAGGAGTATGTGAGCTCGAGCTAACTTGCACCCTTTCCTACAGTAAAATCGAAAACATATTTAAAAAATTCAAAAAAATCTGGATCTTTTGGCAACAAACATTGATCCCTGTTTCACATGCATGCCAGTTTTCGTGATGAAATGACATTTGTTGAGGCCTCGGCAAAAAAGACAAAATCATGCTGGAAAAAAAAAACAGCCTTTGGATGCATATTGGAGCATCGATTTTTTTTATCGAGACCTGCATGAATGTCATTTTGTTATGATTTTTGCACGCATGTGAAAAAGACATCAATGCTTGTTATAAAAAGTTCAGATATTTTGGTAGTTTATAAATAATTTTTTTTCATTTTATTGTAGCAATGGGTGCATGTGAGCTCGAGCTCACAAGAGCACTTTCGGGGATAGATGGGCGGACTAACAAGAATAGTACATGCATCGAGTTATAGAATACTACCTCCATCCTTGTTTATTGGTCCCTTTAATATTTTACGCCAAATTTTGGTCCCGGATTTTATTAACAAAATGTTAATGCATGTTACCAAAAATGGTATCACTGGAAACTATGTTCAAATACGACTCTAATGATGTAATTGTGTTGCCATGCATTAAAATTTTGAAAGTTTAAATCTATGATCAAATTTTGGACACGAAATACGAAGAAGACCAATAAATCAGGATGGTGTACAACGCAAGAAATTTACTTGCGATGAGAGTTTACCATCCCAGCACGTACGTGTGTTGTTGATTTTGACAATGTAGAAGAAATTACTTGCTAGGTCGTCGCTGATTTTGCTGGATTCCTCAACATTGCGGCCGCCGGCCGGACGTAGTTCAGCTAACACTACCAATATGGTGTTCCGCTACCAACCCAGGTATATGTGGGCAAATAACGCGCATTCCAGTCCTATTTTCATGGAACGGAACCTGATCCATGCAATGGGGCTCCGTATTTCTATTAGTATTTACTAATACATATGACCGTGCGTTGTAACAAAAGAGATATTTCTTTGCAAGAAGAAATCGAAGAGATATTTGATGTGTCCACCAAAAACGATCTTCATAGCGACGCCGTAGAGGAATTGTAGTCTTATCACGGATCATGTTTGTTCCGCGGGATCTGGATAGTGGTGCGGTTAGTCAGCATGGCTGCAACCATCCAACTCATGTCTTTTTTTCCTTCGGGTCCGCCTCTGTCTCGTGATTGTGTCTACCTCCTCATTTGGTAGCTATGCAGCGACCATCGGGGCATGGTTGTTTCAATCACTCTCTCTTACGATTGTGTAATCGGATGATTACTAATTATAGCACATAAATCTCATTTCGTTGGCATATTTAGCGCATAACCAGACATCATTGTTCCTTCTTTATTATGATTTATTCTTTTTGATTATTTTAGCACTCAAGTGCCCATAATTTTTTTATTCGAGCCAAACCAACATATTCCATTTTATTGGCCTAAGAAAAAAATTCCTCCCTCGGACCACCCAGTAGAGGAGTGCGGCGGAGGCCCAATACTGCCTGTGCGATGGAGCAATTTTTTTTCTTGGGCTAACTGCATGGGTGCTACTATATGACGCTTGTTGCGCAAAATAGCTCGTGGGATGCACATCAGTTCGTGTATGTGCCATCGCACTGGTAGGCTCAAAGACGACCTGTGCATGTAAGGAGCGCAAAAATCCAGAAAATGATGAGTTGAAGGATCAAAATCATGCTTAAAAACCGGATTACGTGCTTCTACCCACTCGAAGAAACGAGTCCTGCCAACTAATGGCCATTAAGATCATACACCCATGTCAGATTGAAACATTTTTTATTTTTTGAACTTTTCAGAAAAATATAAATTGCTGAATATTCCTAGAAACATGAATGATTTGAAAATACTAAACAATTTTTTGAAATTCTTTATATTTCCAGAAATACATAACAAAATTTTAAATGTTTGAAATTCACAAAACATTAACCTTTTATAATGACATGATTTATTTTGAATTTGTGATATCTTTTGAAAAAGGAAACATATTTTGAACATTCAGAATAATTTTTTATATTTGTGTTTCTTTAAACTCGGACATTATTTTGAATTTGCGAACATTTCACTAAAACAGGAGCATTTTTTGTATTGGAAAAATTTTCAAATGCAATTTCTTTTGGAAAATCTCAAAGAATTTTGGAAAACACAAAGAAAAATTGGAACATTTTTTAATAATCTGGACCAATTTCGGAATGAGAAAAAAGATTTAAAGTTCTGAACATTTTCTAAAAGAAATATATTTAAATTTATGAACATTTTTGAAAAAAATATATGTTATCTGATATTATGAACTTCTCAAAAAATTATCACTTTACTGAAAAAAGGGAGAAAGGAAAATAAATTTGAAAGGAAAAATCACAAAGGAAATACGAAAGAAAACAAGAAAGAAATGGAAAATGAAAAATAGAAACATAACACAGAACAAGAAAAAGAAAACGGTTCAGCCCAACTTGGGTGCCCTGCGAATTTGCGACTATTTTGGAATGAAAACAAAGATTTATTAAATGTTGTCATCTCATCAGCAGTGCCATTAGAAAATTATTTGGCACGCTTTAATAGTTTGTGCAACCAACTTTGGTCCACACATCCGAGCAGCCAAACAGTAAAATACTAAATCTTTATGGCACGAAGGAACTGGGCATCAGAGCTTTCGGAGTCCGGGTCCATGATTTTTTTTCCTGCATCGGCTCACCAGTGCAGGGCACCAATGCGCGATGTAGCAATAATTGTCTTTACACCGGTTTTGGCATACATAGTGGACGGCCTTAGTGTTATTAGTTCTATGTTACTAAATTTGTGCATGTACACTCCTGTTAGTATCAATTTGTTGTCATCCAAACACTGTCGCTATGTTGTTGCAGTTATATTTACCTTCCTCATAAAATGTTCAACTTGTTATTTATAGTACATGAGTAAGAACTTGTAGCATTGTTGTAGTTTATTATAGCTTCTGGTGTTTCAGAATTTGGTTATTGTCTCAATAGCAATTAATTCATTTGCACATTGATCTTTTTGAGAAGATATGTCATAATTAATGTTAACCTGTTTCTTCGGTTTTTCTAAATAAGTATTGGTGATTTTCTATGTTGCTATAAACCCATTTACCCTACAATTGTTACCAATCTAGTTTTAAATATTATAGGATTAACGGGAGTGTTCTTACTTGGAGTGGATTGATAAAGTGTGGCCACAGTCTTTGAAGATGTGCCTAGCAAAGCTCTGGAGCATGTATGAGTAAGAGAACAGATGTAGGCTTAGAGAAAGTGAATATTTGAAAATGCGGGATAAAAGGAGGAAGGTGGAGAATGAGCTCAGATTTTTTAAATCAGACTTTGCTAAGATGGTGTTGACGAAGGAGGAGGCATTTTCCCAGTTGGCCAGTGCAACACCGGTTCTTACTAAACTGAAAGCAGGGGTGGATAAGACGAGCCTGGATGATCTCGATTAGATAAATGAATATATTGTTCTAATATTGTTCTTATGAAGTTGAACTAGCTATATGAGTACTATGTTGTTTTCAGGTAGCTATCGTACTGTGGTGTTAAAATATATTTATGTGCCGGATATGAAATTGGTAAACAGTTGTTCGATATGAAATGTAAATTTGTGTAATACTAGAATTATTAATTGTAAACTAATAAACCTGCTAAATGGGTCATGGAACTTTACAAACGGTTCTAGCAAAAAAAGCACTTGTGATGGATAGCCCAATGCCACATGGTTAACCAAGGCAGAGCGTGTGTGATAGTTACACCTATCATACACGAGCCTATACATAAACTTGTGTGGGATGTACATACGAACGAAAACATTTTCCCTGGATTGACTATGTAGGATCACTACTATGGAAAACCCTAGCAATAGCGTTGGTTTTGTGCTCACTAGTAGCGCGGGTAGGCGCGCTACTAATAAGGCGCTACAGCTATTGCTTAGCAGTAACGCATGACCGCACGCGCTACTGCTAGGACAAATAGCTGCAGCATTTGTTCATTCCCACGCTACTGCTAATGTAACTACTGGCAGTATGTTTTCTCTCCATCGCTACTAGTATTCTTTTTTTCTTTTTTATTTTTAGTGTATTTATGCGCCATCGTACAATTATTTGTACAATACCAGTTATGAGGTTTATATCATTCTGTCCATAACAATGTGTCAAATGAAGGTGGATTAGGTTCAAGTGGAGGCAATATGTGGTGCATGTCAAAAGTATACTACTAATCCAAACTTGATCTAGTTTGGACTAGTAGTACTTTCGATGTGCACCACATGTTGCCTCCACTTGAATCTAATCCGTCAGCACAAGCTATTTAATCATCATCATAGTCATTACCACCAACAGTATTTATTTAATCACCACTAACACTAGCTAATAATAATCATCATAGTCATTACCACCAACACTAGCTATTTTATCATCATAGTAATAGTGTAACACATCATGACCTTAAACTCATTTCTAGCTAGCTAATCACTCCTGCTGCTCTCTCTTAGGTAAAATAACATAAAACATGTGTAGCTCTCCTCCTTAATCAAGTTGGAGCATGCAGATGAACCTGTCTCCTAATCGTGGGTTGCGCTTCTGTTTGCTACCTCCTAGTACTTCTCTACGCTCCCTCATCACATATTTGGTCCAATCTTGCACTATTAAGCATCCGTCGCTAATCTTGAATGCACTACAGTAGTCTCGATCCCATAAGGCACAATATTCATTGGGAGTCCCTGTTGAAGAACATCGTATGGTAACATACTTAGCAATGAAGTTTAGCTTAAAAAATAATGTATGGAAAAGATGCACTGAGGACAAATAGTAAAATCTTACCATCCTTCCTAAATAGATGTGACCGTAGTTCATTATGAACACTATTGGTCACACGTTTTCAGTACTAACATTTCTAAATGCAGGAAGAAAATTTGTCTTGACAGTATCAAGATCCGCAAGCCATGAAACATAACGATTGAGCTCCTTGCAGTTGAGTTCAGCCCCGGCACAGTATACGATCCTGTCTACCAAGCGCTGGACATGTTTGCTTGCACCGAAATAAGCTGACAATACAAATTAGTTGTCAACTTCTTTTGAATAAACAATATCAAAGACATAAATATGGTTGAGAAACTTACATAATGGTATAACTGGAGGCGTCTGCACATCGACCCAGATGTCGGTATTACCTTCAATATCATCTTCGGGACGAATATCAAAGATGATAACCATATCAGGCTCAAATGCATAAATCTTGCGTAGTGCTCGCCATGTTTTGCATCCAAAATAGGTGTAGTCGTCCGAATTGTATAATTTTACGTTGAAAATATAACCATGCTCGGTCTTCAAGTAAAATTTCTTTTCCTCCATAGTACGACTGAAACCTATCTTATCCAATACAAAAACTATTGCATGGTAGTAGCAAAATAGACTTGTCATGCTTAAATCATAAGTTGAAGCAAATGAAGCAAATGTCATGCTTAATTACGAAGAAAGACTCGTCGTTATGA
This sequence comes from Triticum aestivum, assembly GCF_018294505.1. Classification (NCBI taxonomy): domain Eukaryota; kingdom Viridiplantae; phylum Streptophyta; class Magnoliopsida; order Poales; family Poaceae; genus Triticum; species Triticum aestivum. Next base: position 20,800,871 of record NC_057795.1, read on the forward strand.
CTTACTGTATCCACATCGAAGTTCTCGTCCAGCTTGATGCTGAAGCGCCTATCATCATCTAGGAAGATTCCATCGCATAGGCCACGCTCGTCTTCGTAGTATTTGCAAATACCGAAATCCTTTTCGTCGTCAGACATTTCCTACGTTCATAGACATTAATTGAAAATCGATCGAAGACAACTACCAGGATACTCAACACACAAATCCGGGGCACTCTATATTTCCTACATATTCTAGCACAAGTCATGCCAAAATTCACAGAAAAATCCGGCAAGACCTTTGCTTAAATAGGACATATCGAGCGCCTGAAATTTGCCGGAACGGAAATGAATCAACACTCCGGCAAAACATAGGCCACTCGGTGGTGTAACCTGCAAACATGACCGGACACTTGGGCAAGCACATATCCTATTTGAGCAACACAAGATATACATTTCAAAATATCTTATAGGACTCAAATTAGCATGCATTCAATAAGCAAAAGTAAATCATCTCATGTGTCCGTACATCGTCGAATATTATCACTAATACATTCCGAATAGTGTCATACATATAACATCACTAATACAACTAAAACCCTAGCACACGACGGGTATCGGCGCGGGCGGTGGATACCCACAGAGAAGGAACCATCACGGGATCACAGCTCCAGTGAGATCCCTGAAGAACCTGCCAGGTATTGGAGAACCTGTGCTCCAACGCAAACAAGTAGCAACGGACGTGCGCGTCCTCCTCACTGGCACGGTGACGCACCACCTCCGCGGGGTCCTCGAGCCTCTAGACCGTCACTGGCCCATGCGACCGCCACCAAAGAAGGTTCGGGTCAACGACAGGCTGGCTCCTCACCAACCTGCGCCCCCCGGTAGGTAGCGCCTCCCAGTACCACCCCGGTGGAGCCCAGTCTCGGACATGGCCCGTCTGGTCAAGCAGGTGTCGTCGTCCGCCGACTCGACGACGAGCATTCGGGATAGGCATTGTCGACGTCGATGCGGGAAAATTTTCTTTAACTAAAAAAATAGCAACAAGTTCTTACTAACGAGTTCTATTAATTCAATTAGTTCTTACTAAAAATAAACTTACTATAAATAAAAATAAACTAATACCTAATTAGTACCTAGTTCTTACTAACTAATTAGTATCTAGGAACTACTGCCCTAATTACCATATAAGTAATTAATTAACTAGCACTAAAAATAGCCTAGGGTTCATACTAACTAGCACTAAATAGCTAGGGTTCATACTAAGCAGAGAAGAGGGATAGGAAGGGGAGAGTGCTTACAGAGGGCGGAGAGAGAGATGGGGTTGGGGGAGACGGCAGCACCGAGGCACGGCGAGCCGGGGTCGAGGGAGACACCGACAAGGCGGGGTTGGGGGAGACGGCGGCGAGGCGGGTCGAGGGAGACGGCGGCGAGGCGGGGTCGGAGGAGACGGCGACGAGGCGGGGTCGGGGGAGACTGCGGCGAGGCGGAGGCGACGAGGAATAGTAGAGGAGAATTGGTGAAGGAAGCAGAGGAGAGGAAATCAGGCCGCACGGGGAGTTAGGTGAAAATAGCTTTAACAGTAGCGTGGGCCCAGAAAATGCGCTGCTGCTAAAATCCGTACACTAGTAGAAAACAGGGCATTTGTCCCGGTTCGTAAGGGCCATTAGTCCCGGTTCTTGAACCGGTACTAATGGATCATTACTAATACCTCTCCCCTTTAGTCCCGGTTCTTACACGAACCGGGACAGATGGGCATCCACGTGGCCGCTGCGGGCAGCCCAGGCAAGGGGGCCTTTGGTCCCGGTTGGTGAAATAAACCGGGACCAAAAGGCTTCCACGCGTCAGCAGCTGGCTGGAGCTGAGGTTTTTTTTTTAAAAAAAAGTGGCTGGTTTAGAGGTTTTGGGGGTTATTTTTAGGTCGTTTTTAGCTAGCTAATAGAGAGAAGTGTCCTCTCTTATATCTTCGTCCTTGGTTTACCAACGCTACTACTATGTTCATTTCACCCGCTGATATATAATAACTCATGCTTGCTCGCATCATACATCATCATATATAATAAGAAGTCCTACTAATCATGCATCATCATACAACTTCTTCTTATTATTAATAATAAGTCATACGATCATCATCCTCATAGTCATCGAACCCAACCCTACATAATTGTTCTTAGCACATGATCATTAGTATCAGGTAGAACCTAAACACCCTTAATGTAAAATAGCATAAAACAATATAGTCCCTGACTCTCCATTATGAAGAATGGAGATCATCCTGTCTCCAATTCTTGCGCTTCGCCCACTTTTGCTTCCAAGAAGCTCCTTACGACTGTCCATACATTTTTTTCATTCTTTGATTGTCATGTCTCCACTTCTTTTAGAAACCCGGTATGGACAGTTGAGATTCATAGGACGACCTGGTTGTATGTTCAAAACATGAAGGCTACCGTGCGTATACATAAGATGAGGCACACAATCATTCAGGATTATCTGTTGAAAAACATAGTAATAACTTCGTAGTTAGCAATGATGTACTAGTTTTAGAAGTATGCAAAAAGATGCACTGATGTCGTAATAGTAAAAAAACTTACCAGGGTATCTCCATGGTAGTTACCGTAGTTCAACACGTGCACTATTCGCATGTATTGACCATAATGTTGAGGAGTTCGATTGTAGACATTGTAATTCTCAAAATCAGTACAAAATGCGATCAGATGATTTTTCTCCTTATAAGTTAATTCGGAGCTATCGTTGTAGTGGGTTTTGTCTACCATCTTCCGCACATTCTTTGAAGAGTGAAAATAAGTTGTCAATGGAAATAAGCTCTCAACTATTTTGAAATAAACAATATAAATTACTTAATAACTATGTTAAGCTCACATGGGGGAAGAATTGGAGGTGTATCCACAAAGACCCAAATCTCCATAACGCAAGATCCATGGTGACAAACATACCCTCATCAAAACCATACATCTTGCAAAGTGCTTCCCAATATTTGCAACCAAAATGGGTTACACTCTCAGCATTGTACAACTTTACTTAAAATCCACACCATGATGGGTCCTTAGGAGAATTTTTTTGGTTTCCATACTTTCATGGTCTTCAAAACCCATCCTCTCCAAGACATAGCGTCTTGCATAGAATGGGATAAGCTAGTCGAATGGGAAAAGATGAAAAATACACGTTAAAATAGTTGAAGTCGTGCTTAATTATGAAAAAACTATTATCGTCGTTGCGTATCGTATGAACGTCGAAGGTCTCCTCGAGCTTAATGCTGAAGCGTCGATCTTCGTCCAGCTCAATGAACCTGTCGCACATACGGTCGTCATGGCACCAGTCGCACTCCCCTGGGCGGTTTTCGTCGTCCGAGTACGACATTTCCGGCCTATGTTCATAATTCAAATATTAAACTTGTACAATGAAATATATGTACTAAAAAACCTAAATTAGATCATTATTATTAATCATGGGTTGACTATCGGTGATGGTACGTAGCTCCTCCTTTCATTCCCGAGTGCATTATTACACCGAATTGTCTAGCACACTGGAATGAGGGAGAACCTACCCCCATGACGGCATTGATGATGGAGGGGGCTCCTAGATTTCTGCATAGTGCTCTCCAATTTTAGCATTCAAAGTAGGAGTATTTTTCCAATATGAGCATTCAATAAGCAAAACCAAATCATAAAATAAAGTAGTATTCAAATTAGCATGCATTCAATTATAAGCAAAAGTACATCATTTCTTGTGTCCGTACATCGTCGAATATTATCACTAATACTCCTTGAATACTATCATACATATAGCATCACTAATACAACTAGAACCGTAGCGCCCGACGGGTACCGTCGCGGGCGGTGGACACCCAAAGATAAGGAACCATCACAGGATCATAGATCCAGTGAGATCCCTGAAGAATCTGCCAGGTATTGTCGAACCTGCCCTCCAATGCAACCATGTAGCGATGGACGTGCTCGTCCTCCTCGCTAACATGGTGACGTACCACCTCCGCGGTGTCCGAAAGCCTCAGCACCGTCACTGGCCCACGTGATCGCCACCAAACAAGGATCGGGTCAACAACGGGCTGCCTCCTCACCAACCTACGTCCCCCGGAAGGTAGCACCTCCCAATACCAGCCTGGCGGAGCCTAGTCCCGAACATGGCCCTGATCAAGAAGGCCTCCACCGCTGAGTCAACGATGACGAGGATGCGGGATAGGCATCGCCGACGTCGATGCGGGAACTACTTCTATATATAGTTAAATAAAGTAGTTTTATTAATTAAATCAACTAGTTCAACTACTAAGCACTTACTATAAATAAATAAAGTAGTACTTACTAAAAACAAACTACTTCTATATAGAGTAAAATAAAGTAGTTTATTATAAATCAACTAGCTAGTTCAACTATATATGAAGCACTTACTATAAATAAAATAAAGTAGTACTTACTAAAAATAAACTAGTTTAACTATAGTTGTATTATTTTTCTAACTAATTATATTAAACACTTTCTCTTCTTATTTTTTCCTTTTTCCTCTATTCTAAATATGAACATATTCATAAATGACTTATATCATTCACTATTTTCCTATACATACACAATAAATTGACAAAGAAAATACTATGAAAAAAAATCATTAAAATTCTATGAACAAAATTACAACAGAAAAAAATCATAAAAATTTGAGATATTCGATCTTTGCATATATATGAACATATAAACATGCATATTCAACAATAATATCACCCAAAAAAATCTATTAACAAAAAAAAATCTAACACAATATGAATAAATTAATTACGCAATATGAAAAAAAAATCTAACAGAAAAATCTATAAACTACACATCTAAATTACTACACATCTAACAAAAAAAATCTATGAACTACAAAAAAATCTAACAAAATTGACTACACATCTAAATTAACTACTACTAACATCAAATTAAATTAGTTGCTCACGGCAACGGTGTCGGGGACGGCGACGGGGCAGGGCGGCGCGGCGACAGTCGATGGTGAGGCGCAGGCCAGGGCAGGGCAGGGCGGCGCGGCGACTGGCAGGGGCCGGTGGCATCGCGGGGCAGGGGGCGGCGAAGGCGTCGATCGTGGCTTCGCGGGACAATGTCGGGGCGGCGCGGGATGGCGCGGGGCGACGATGGCGACGGTGAGGCGGAGACAGACGGGCAGCCTAGCGGCGTCAGGCGACGGGGAAGAACGAACTGAACCAAATTTTTGTGAGTGCCGCTTATATAGGCAGAGCATTGGTCCCGATTCATCGCACCAACCGGGACCAATGCATCCTTTAGTCCCGGTTGGTGGCACCAACCGGGACCAAAGGCCTCTTTTCAGCAGCCCAAAGGGCAGGAAACAGAGACCTTTGGTCTCATATGGTGCCACAAACCGGGACAAAAGAGAGGCATTGGTCCCGGTTGGTGCCATGAACCGGGACCAATGCACCCTTTAGTCCCGGTTCACTAGTAGAAAAGGGGCCAATGGTCCGGGCCGGTCCAGCCCATTAGTCCCGGTTCAATCCAGAACCGAGACCAATGGGGGCATTGGACCCGGTTCGTGAGCCCCAGGGGCCGGCCGGGCCACGTGGGCCATTGGTCCCGGTTCGTCTGGACCTATTGATCCCGGTTGGTGGGACGAACCGGGACCAATGGCCCTCGCTCCTGGCCCACCACCATCGGTCCCGGTTGGTGGGCTGAACGAGCACCAAAGGACGACCATTAGTCCCGGTCCATTCCACCAACCGGGACTAAAGGGTTGGTCCTCGTTGCGGCCAAAGTTTAGTCCCACCTCGCCAACCGGAGGGGAATCAGACCGGTTTATAAGCCCCTCCCTCTCTGCCTTATTGAGCTCCTCTGAAAATGAAAATAGATGCCCTTGAAATTTGTACGAATTTCATACAAATTTCTCTTGAAATTTGTTATGAATTTAATCTGAATTTCCTCTATAAGCGCATCTATGCTCATTTCTGAGTAGCTTTTTATATAGTTTTTTTTCTTTTCTGCTATAGTTATTTTTTTCTTATTATTTCTGAGTTGTAATAAGTCATTAAAAATAAGCATCTATGCTCATTTTTTAGTAAAGTTAATCATAACTATTTTTTCTTCTATTTATTTTTGAATTGTAATAAGTCATTAAAAATAAGCATCTATGCTCATATTTTAGTAAAGTTAATCACAACTATTTTTTCTTCTTTTTATTTCTGAGTTGTAATAAGTCATTAAAAATAAGCATCTATGCTCCTTTTTTAGTACAGTTAACCACAACTATTTTTTGCTTCAATTCATTTCTGTGTATCTTTTTATATAGTTTTTTTTCTTTTCTGCTATAGTTATTTTTTTCTTATTATTTCTGAGTTGTAATAAGTCATTAAAAATAAGCATCTATGCTCATTTTTTAGTAAAGTTAATCATAATTATTTTTTCTTCTATTTATTTTTGAATTGTAATAAGTCATTAAAAATAAGCATCTATGCTCATATTTTAGTAAAGTTAATCACAACTATTTTTTCTTCTTTTTATTTCTGAGTTGTAATAAGTCATTAAAAATAAGCATCTATGCTCCTTTTTTAGTACAGTTAACCACAACTATTTTTTGCTTCAATTCATTTCTGTGTATCTTTTTATATAGTTTTTTTTCTTTCTGCTATATTTCTTTTTTCTTTTTATTTCTGAGTTGTAATAAGTCATTAAAAATAAGCATCTATGCTCCTTTTTTAGTACAGTTAATCAAAACTATTTTTTGCTTCAATTCATTTCTGAGTAACTTTTTATATAGTTTTTTTTTCTTTTCTGCTATATTTATTTTTTCTTTTTATTTCTGAGTTGTAATAAGTCATTAAAAATAAGCATCTATGCTCCTTTTTTAGTACAGTTAATCACAACTATTTTTTGCTTCAATTCATTTCTGAGTAGTTTTCTATATAGTTTTTTTCTTTTCAGCTATATTTATTTTTTTTCTTTTTATTTCTCAGTTGTAATAAGTCATTAAAAATAAAAATGAGGCGCAATGCTTGTTAATTTGCTTCAAGCCTTTCGGAATAGTGTCAACTACACTACACATAGCTCTATGCAGTCTACCGTATTCCACAAGGCTTGAAGCTAACCAACGTGCAGGAGCATTGAGCCTCTTCGTCATCGTGTCTGCACTCAGGGCTTATAAACAGCTGCGAGTGCCTCTCGCTTGGCGAGGTGGGACTAAAAAAACAGCTGCAGGAAGAATCAAAATAAAATAAATAAAATAAAAAAAGTGCCACCTAAAGGGCTACCACGGCCTGAATACGACTAGAAACCCAACAATGGGCCAGGATTTAGGCCCGCAATAGGCCCAATAGGCCCACAGGCACATATAGTGTGTTTAGGCCCGTAAGCCTGCATTTGAGAGGAGCTCGAGAGGGCAGCGGGACTGGGGCTTATAAACCACTCTCGAGCTTCCTCAGCTAGCAAGGTGGGACTAAATTTTTGTGCCACGACGCGGGCAGCACATGGCCTTTAGTCCCGGTTGGTGGCACCAACCGGAACTAAAAGGGTGCATTGGTACCGGTTCGTGGCACCAACCGGTACCAATGCCCCCCCTTTAGTCCCGATTGGAGCCACCAACCGGGACCAAAGGTCTTCGTTTCCCGCCCTTTGGGCTGCTGAAAAGAGGCCTTTGGTCCCGATTGGTGGCACCAACCGGGACTAAAGGGGGCATTAGTCACGGTTGGAGCCACGAACCGGGACCGATACTCTTGCTATATATACAGGACTTAGCAGTTTTCGATCTCTCCTGCTCCACTCCCGTCGCCGCGCGTCTCCCTGCCGCCACCTCGCCGTCGCCGCCCCGCCCCGCCACACCCCGACGCCGTCGCCGCCCCGCGCCGCCCTGCCCAGCACCGCCCCGCGCCTTCTCTGCCCGCGCGCGCCCCGCCCAGCCCGCCCGCGCCGCGCCCCGATCGATGTCGCGCCGCCCCGGCCCGCGCCGCCTCGACGTCGTCGCCGCCCTGCTCCGCACCTCGCCGTCGCCTTCGCCGTCGCCGTCGCCGCCCCGCTCCGCACCTCGCCGCCACCTTCGTCGTCGCTGTCGCCGGCCGTACGAGAGCACCTCGCCGTCGCCTTCGCCAGCGTCACCGTCATTTTTTTGTTAGATTTAATTAGATTTTTTTGTTAGGTTAGATGTGTAGTAATTTAGATATATGTAGTTCATAGATTTTGTTGTTAGATTAGATTTTTTTTTTGTTAGATTAGATGTGTAGCAATTAATTTGTTTATATTATGTTAGATTTTTTTGTTAGATTAATTAGATTTTTTTGTTAGATTAGATGTGTGTAGTAATTTAGATATGTAGTTCATAGATTTTTTTTGTTAGATTAGATTTTTTTGGTTAGATTAGATGTGCAGTAATTAATTTGTTTATATTATGCTAGATTTTTTTGTTAGATTAATTAGAATTTTTTTGTTAGATTAGATGTGTGTAGTAATTCAGATATGTAGTTCATAGATTTTTTTGTTAGATTAGATTTTTTTGGTTAGATTAGATGTGTAGTAATTAATTTGTTTATATTATGTTAGATTTTTTTGTTAGATTAATTAGATTTTTTTTGTTAGATTAGATGTGTGTAGTAATTTCGATATGTAGTTCATAGTTTTTTTTGTTGGATTAGATTTTTTTTGTTAGATTAGATGTGTAGTAATTAATTTTGTTCATAGAATTTTAATGATTTTTTTGTTCATAGTATTTAGAAAAAGGAAAAAAAATAAGAAGTAGTTTATATATAGTTGAACTAGCTAGTTGATTTAATAAACTAATTTATTTTACTATATATAGAAGTAGTTTGTTTTTAGTAAGTACTACTTATTTATTTATAGTAAGTGCTTAGTAGTTGGACTAGATAGTTGATTTAATTAATAAAATTACTTTTATTTAACTATATATAGAAGTAGTTGCCGCATCGACGTCGGCGATGCCTATCCCGCATCCTCGTTGTCGTCGACTCGGCGGTGGAGGCCTGCTTGATCAGGGCCATGTTCGGGACTGGGCTCCGCCGGGCTGGTATTGGGAGGTGCTACCTTCCGGGGGACGTAGGTTGGTGAGGAGGCAGCCCGTTGTTGACCCGATCCTTGTTTGGTGGCGGTCGCGTGGGCCAGTGATGGTGGTGAGGCATCCGGACACCGCGGAGGTGGTACGTCACCGTGTCAGCAAGGAGGACGAGCACGTCCGTCGCTACATGGTTGCATTGGAGGGCAGATTTGATAATACCTGGCAGGTTCTTCAGGGATCTCACTGGAGCTATGATCCTGTGATGGTTCCTTATCTTTGGGTGTCCACCGCTCGCGTCGATACCCGTCGGGCGCTACGGTTCTAGTTGTACTAGTGATAATATTCGACGATGTACGGACACCAAGAGATGATGTAGTTTTGCTTATAATTATTGAATGCATGCTAATTTGAATACTATACTTTATTTTATGATTTGGTTTTGCTTATTTTATGTTTTGGTTTTGCTTATTGAATGCTCATATTGGATAAGTTCTCCTTCATTCCCGTGTGCTAGACAATTTGATATAATAATGCATTCGGGAATGAAAGGAGGAGCTACGTACATCGATCATCGATAGTCAACCCGTGATTAATGATAATGATCTAGTTTAATATTTGAATTATGAACGTAGGCCGGAAATGTCGTACTCATCGGACGACGAAAACCGCCCGGGGGAGTGCGACTGGTACCACGACGACCGAGGTATATGCGACAGGTTCATTGTGCTGGACGAAGATCGTCGCTTCAGCATTAAGCTCGAAGAGACCTTCGATGTTCATATGGTACGCAACCGACGATAATTTTTCATATGGTACGCAACCGATGGGTACGCAACCGACGACAATATTTTTCATCTTTTCCAATTCAACTAGCTTATCCCATGCTTTTCCAATTCAACTAGCTTATCCCATGCTTTGCAAGTACACATCATGGTGTGGATTTTCAAGTAAAGTTGTACAATGCTCAGAGTGTAACCCATTTTGGTTGCAAAAATTGGGAAGCACTTTGCAAGATGTATGGTTTTGATGAGAGTATGCTTGTTACCATGGATCTTGGTGATCCTAAAATCGAGCAAGAGAGACCTACGATTTTCGTCCTTGTGGATACACCTCCAATTCTTCCCCCATGTGAGCTTAACATAGTTATTAAGTAATTTATATTGTTTATTTCAAAATAGTTGACAACTTATTCTCCATTGACAGCTTATTTTCATTCTTCAAAGAATGTGTGGAAGATGGTAGACAGAACCTACTACACCGAAGGCTCCGAACTAACTTATCAGGAGAAAAATCATCTGGTCGCATTTTGTACTGATCTTGAGAATTACAATATCTACAATCGAACTCCTCAACATTATGGTCAATACGTGCCACTAGTGCATGTGTTGAACTACGGTAACTACCATGGAGATACCCTGGTAAGATTTTTGTACTATTACAACATCCGTGCATCTTTTTGCCCACTTCTAAAACTAGTACATCATATCATTGCTAACTACGAAGTTATTACTATGTTTTTCAACAGATAATCCCGAATGATTGTGTGCCTCATCTGATGTATACACACGGTAGCCTCCATGTTTTGAACATACAACCAGGTCGTCCTACGAATCTCAACTGTCCATACCAGGTTTCTAAAATAAGTGGAGACATGAGAATCAAAGAATGGAAAAAACGTATGGACAGTCGTAAGGAGCTTCTTGGAAGCAACATTCAGTGAAGGGCAAAAATTGGAGACATGATGATCACCATTCTTCATAATGGAGAGTCAGGGTCTATATTGTTTTATGCTATTTTACCTTAAGGGTGTTTAGGTCCTACCTGATACTGATGATCATGTGTTAAGAACAATTATGTAGGGTTGGGTTCGATGACTATGAGGATGATGATCGTATGACTTATTATTAATAACGAGTAGAAGTTGTATGATGATGCATGATTAGTAGGACGAGTATTTGTTATTATATATGCTGATGTATGCGAGCATGCATGAGTTATTATATCAGTGGGTAAAATGAACATATATAGCAGCAGCGTTGGTAAACCAAGGACGAAGATATAAGAGAGGACACTTCTCTCTATTAGCTAGCTAATATAACAACCTAAAAATAACCCCCAAAACCCCTAAAGCAGCCAATTTCCAAAAAAAACATGGACTTTTGGTCCCGGTTGGTGCCACCAACCGGGACCAAAGGCCCCCTGACTGGGCTCGGCGCAAAGAGCCACATGGAGGCACATTAGTCCCGGTTCTAGTTTGAACCGGGACTAATGGGTGGAGGTATTAGTAACGGCCCATTAGTCCCGGTTCATGAACCGGGACTAAAGGCCCTCACGAACCGGGACTATTAGGTGTTTTTCTACTAGTGGTTGGTGCCACCAACCGGGACCAAAGTGAAGGAAATATGCCCTAGAGGCAATAATAAAGTTATTATTTATTTCCTCATATCATGATAAATGTTTATTATTCATGCTAGAATTGTATTAACCGGAAACATGATACACGTGTGAATACATAGACAAACATAAAGTCACTAGTATGCCTCTACTTGACTAGCTCATTAATCAAAGATGGTTATGTTTCCTAACTATAGACATGTGTTGTCATTTGATTAATGGGATCACATCATTAGGAGAATGATGTGATTGACATGACCCATTCCGTTAGCCTAGCACTTGATCGTTTAGTATGTTGCTATTGCTTTCTTCATGACTTATACAAAGTTCCTGCAACTATGAGATTGTGCAACTCCCGTTTATCGGAAGAACACTTTGTGTGCTACCAAACGTCACAACGTAACTGGGTGATTATAAAGGTGCTCTACAGGTGTTTCCGAAGGTACATGTTGGGTTGGCATAAATCGAGATTAGGTTTTGTCACTCCGATTGTCGGAGAGGTATCTCTGGGCCCTCTCGGTAATACTCATCACCTAAGCCTTGCAAGCATTGTAACTAATGAGTTAGTTATAAGATGATGTGTTACAGAACGAGTAAAGAGACTTGCCGGTAATGAGATTGAACTAGGTATTGGATACCGACGATCAAATCTCGGGCAAGTAACATACCGATGACAAAGGGAACAACGTATGTTGTTATGCGGTTTGACCGATAAAGATCTTCGTAGAATATGTAGGAACCAATATGGGCATCCAGGTTCCGCTATTGGTTATTGACCGAGAATAGTTCTAGGTCATGTCTACATAGTTCTCGAACCCGTAGGGTCCGCACGCTTAACGTTACGATGACAGTTTTATTATGAGTTTACAAGTTTTGATGTACCGAAGTTTGTTCGGAGTCTCGGATGTGATCACGGACATGACGAGGAGTCTCGAAATGGTCGAGACATAAAGATTGATATATTGGACGACTATATTCGGACACGGAAGTGTTCCGGGTGATTTCGGAGAAAACCGGAGTGCCGGAGGGTTACCGGAACCCCTCCCGGAGAGTTAATGGGCCACATGGGCCTTGGTGGGAAGAGAGAGGGGCGGCCAGGAAGGGCCGTGTGCCCCCTCTCCCTCTGGTCCGAATTGGACTAGGAGGGTGGGGCGGCACCCCCCTCTTTCCTTCCCCTCCTCTCCCCCTTCCTTCCCCTCCTAGTAGGAGTAGGAAAGGAGGAGTCCTACTCCTACTAGGAGGAGGACTCCTCCTCCTGGCGCACCCAACAAGGGCCAGCCGGCCTCCCCCCTCCCTCCTTTATATACGGGGGCAGGGGGCACCCCATACACACACAAGTTGATCTACGGATCGTTCCTTAGCCGTCTGCGGTGCCCCCCTCCACTATATTCCACCTCGGTCATATCGTCGCGGAGTTTAGGCGAAGCCCTGCGCCGGTAGAACATCATCATCATCACCACGCCGTCGTGCTGACGGAACTCATCCCCGAAGCTTTGCTGGATCGGAGCCCGGGGATCGTCATCGAGTTGAACGTGTGCTGAACTCGGAGGTGCCGTACGTTCGGTGCTTGGATCGGTCGGATCGTGAAGACGTACGACTACATCAACCGCGTTGTGCTAACGCTTCCGCTTATGGTCTACGAGGGTACGTAGACAACACTCTCCCCTCTCATTGCTATGCCATCACCATGATCTTGCGTGTGCATAGGAAAATTTTGAAATTACTACGTTCCCCAATATTGGCATCTGAGCCAGGTTTTATGCGTTGATGTTATATGCACGAGTAGAACACAAGTGACTTGTGGGCAATACAAGTCATACTGCTTACCAGCATGTCATACTTTGGTTCGGCGGTATTGTGAGATGAAGCGGCCCGGACCGACATTACGCGTACGCTTACGCGAGACTGGTTTCACCGTTACGAGCACTCGTGCTTAAAGGTCGCTGGCGGGTGTCTGTCTCTCTCACTTTAGCTGAATCGAGTGTGGCTACGCCCGGTCCTTGCGAAGGTTAAAACAGCACCAACTTGACAAACTATCGTTGTGGTTTTTATGCGTAGGTAAGAACGGTTCTTGCTAAAAGCCCGTAGCAGCCACGTAAAATTTGCAACAACAAAGTAGAGGACGTCTAACTTGTTTTTGCAGGGCATGTTGTGATGTGATATGGTCAAGACGTGATGCTATATTTTATTGTATGAGATGATCATGTTTTGTAACCGAAGTTATCGGCAACTGGCAGGAGCCATATGGTTGTCGCTTTATTGTATGAAATGCAAACGCCCTGTAATTGCTTTACTTTATCACTAAGCGGTAGCGATAGTCGTAGAAGCAATAGTTGGCGAGACGACAACGATGCTACGATGGAGATCAAGGTGTCGCGCCGGTGACGATGGTGATCATGACGGTGCTTCGAAGATGGAGATCACAAGCACAAGATGATGATGGCCATATCATATCACTTATATTGATTGCATGTGATGTTTATCCTTTATGCATCTTATCTTGCTTTGATTGACGGTAGCATTTTAAGATGATCTCTCACTAAAATTATCAAGAAGTGTTCTCCCTGAGTATGCACCGTTGCCAAAGTTCGTCGTGCCCAGACACCACGTGATGATCGGGTGTGATAAGCTCTACGTCCATCTACAACGGGTGCAAGCCAGTTTTGCACACGCAGAATACTCAGGTTAAACTTGACGAGCCTAGCATATGCAGATATGGCCTCGGAACACGGAGACCGAAAGGTCGAGCGTGAATCATATAGTAGATATGATCAACATAGTGATGTTCACCATTGAAAACTACTCCATCTCACGTGATGATCGGTTATGGTTTAGTTGATTTGGATCACGTGATCACTTAGATGACTAGAGAGATGTCTGTCTAAGTGGGAGTTCTTAAGTAATATGATTAATTGAACTTAAATTTATCATGAACTTAGTACCTGATAGTATTTTGCTTGTCTATGTTTGTTGTAGATAGATGGCTCGTGCTGTTGTTCCGTTGAATTTTAATGCGTTCCTTGAGAAAGCAAAGTTGAAAGATGATGGTAGCAATTACACGGACTGGGTCCGTAACCTGAGGATTATCCTCATTGCTGCACAGAAAAGTTACGTCCTGGAAGCACCGCTGGGTGCCAGGCCTGCTGCTGATGCAACTGACGACGTTAAGAATGTCTGGCAGAGCAAAGCTGATGACTACTCTATAGTTCAGTGTGCCATGCTTTACGGCTTAGAACCGGGTCTTCAACGACGTTTTGAACGTCATGGAGCATATGAGATGTTCCAAGAGTTGAAGTTAATATTTCAAGCAAATGCCCGGATTGAGAGATATGAAGTCTCCAATAAGTTCTACAGCTGCAAGATGGAGGAGAATAGTTCTGTCAGTGAACATATACTCAAAATGTCTGGGTATAATAATCACTTGATTCAACTGGGAGTTAATCTTCCGGATGATAGCGTCATTGACAGAATTCTCCAATCACTGCCACCAAGCTACAAGAGCTTTGTGATGAACTATAATATGCAAGGGATGAACAAGACTATTCCCGAGCTCTTCGCAATGCTAAAAGCTGCGGAGGTAGAAATCAAGAAGGAGCATCAAGTGTTGATGGTCAACAAGACCACTAGTTTCAAGAAAAAGGGCAAAGGGAAGAAGAAGGGGAACTTCAAGAAGAACAGCAAGCAAGTTGCTGCTCAAGAGAAGAAACCCAAGTCTGGACCTAAGCCTGAAACTGAGTGCTTCTACTGCAAGCAGACTGGTCACTGGAAGCGGAACTGCCCCAAGTATTTGGCGGATAAGAAGGATGGCAAAGTGAACAAAGGTATATGTGATATACATGTTATTGATGTGTACCTAACTAGAGCTCGTAGTAGCACCTGGGTATTTGATACTGGTTCTGTTGCTAATATTTGCAACTCGAAACAGGGACTACGGAATAAGCGAGCACTGGCCAAGGACGAGGTGACGATGCGCGTGGGAAACGGTTCCAAAGTCGATGTGATCGCGGTCGGCACGCTACCTCTACATCTACCTTCGGGATTAGTTTTAGACCTGAATAATTGTTATTTGGTGCCAGCGTTGAGCATGAACATTATATCTGGATCTTGTTTGATGCGAGACGGTTATTCATTTAAATCAGAGAATAATGGTTGTTCTATTTATATGAGTAATATCTTTTATGGTCATGCACCCTTGAAGAGTGGTCTATTTTTATTAAATCTCGATAGTAGTGATACACATATTCATAGTGTTGAAACCAAAAGATGCAGAGTTAATAATGATAGTGCAACTTATTTGTGGCACTGCCGTTTGGGTCATATCGGTGTAAAGCGCATGAAGAAACTCCATACTGATGGACTTTTGGAATCACTTGATTATGAATCACTTGGTACTTGCGAACCGTGCCTTATGGGCAAGATGACTAAAACGCCGTTCTCCGGAACTATGGAGCGAGCAACTGATTTGTTGGAAATCATACATACTGATGTTTGTGGCCCAATGAATGTTGAGGCTCGCGGCGGGTATCGTTATTTTCTCACCTTCACAGATGATTTGAGCAGATATGGGTATATCTACTTGATGAAACACAAGTCTGAAACATTTGAAAAGTTCAAAGAATTTCAGAGTGAAGTAGAAAATCATCGTAACAAGAAAATAAAGTTTCTACGATCTGATCGTGGAGGAGAGTATTTGAGTTATGAGTTTGGCCTACACTTGAAACAATGTGGAATAGTTTCGCAACTCACGCCAC
Organism: Triticum aestivum; assembly: GCF_018294505.1. Taxonomy (NCBI): domain Eukaryota; kingdom Viridiplantae; phylum Streptophyta; class Magnoliopsida; order Poales; family Poaceae; genus Triticum; species Triticum aestivum. The sequence continues at coordinate 20,817,021 of NC_057795.1, forward strand.
CTGGAACACCACAACGAAATGGTGTGTCCGAACGTCGTAATCGTACTTTACTTGATATGGTGCGATCTATGATGTCTCTTACTGATTTACCGCTATCGTTTTGGGGTTATGCTTTAGAGACGGCCGCATTCACGTTAAATAGGGCACCATCAAAATCCGTTGAAACGACGCCTTATGAACTGTGGTTTGGCAAGAAACCAAAGTTGTCGTTTCTTAAAGTTTGGGGCTGCGATGCTTATGTGAAGAAACTTCAACCAGATAAGCTCGAACCTAAATCGGAGAAATGTGTCTTCATAGGATACCCAAAAGAGACTATTGGGTACACCTTCTATCACAGATCCGAAGGCAAGACATTCGTTGCTAAGAATGGATCCTTTCTAGAGAAGGAGTTTCTCTCGAAAGAAGTGAGTGGGAGGAAAGTAGAACTTGATGAGATAACTGTATCTACTCCCTTATTGGAAAGTAGTTCATCACGAGAACCAGTTCCTGTGACAACTACACCAATTAGTGAGGAAGCTAATGATAATGATCATGAAACTTCAGATCAAGTTTCTACTGAACCTCGTAGGTCTACCAGAGTAAGATCCGCACCAGAGTGGTACGGTAATCCTATTCTGGAAGTCATGTTACTTGACCATGATGAACCTACGAACTATGAGGAAGCGATGATGAGCCCGGATTCCGCAAAATGGCTAGAAGCCATGAAATCTGAGATGGGATCCATGTATGAAAACAAAGTATGGACTTTGGTTGACTTGCCCGATGATCGGCAAGCCATTGAGAATAAATGGATCTTTAAGAAGAAGACTGACGCTGATGGTAATATAACTGTCTATAAAGCTCGACTTGTTGCAAAAGGTTTTCGACAAGTTCAAGGGGTTGACTACGATGAGACTTTCTCACCCGTAGCGATGCTTAAGTCCGTCCGAATCATGTTAGCTATTGCTGCATTTCATGATTATGAAATTTGGCAAATGGATGTCAAGACTGCATTCTTGAATGGATTTCTAGAAGAAGAGTTGTATATGATGCAGCCGGAAGGTTTTGTTGATCCAAAAGGTGCTGACAAAGTGTGCAAGCTCCAGCGTTCCATTTATGGACTGGTGCAAGCATCTCGGAGTTGGAATAAACGCTTTGATAGTGTGATCAAAGCATATGGTTTTATACAGACTTTTGGAGAAGCCTGTATTTACAAGAAAGTGAGTGGGAGCTCTGTAGCATTTCTAATTTTATATGTAGATGACATATTATTAATTGGAAATGATATAGAATTTCTGGATAGCATAAAAGGATACTTGAATAAAAGTTTTTCAATGAAAGACCTCGGTGAAGCTGCTTACATATTGGGCATCAAGATCTATAGAGATAGATCAAGACGCTTAATAGGACTTTCACAAAGCACATACCTTGACAAAATTTTGAAAAAGTTCAAAATGGATCAGGCAAAGAAAGGATTCTTGCCTGTGCTACAAGGTGTGAAGTTGAGTCAAACTCAATGCCCGACCACAGCAGAAGATAGAGAGAAAATGAAAAATGTTCCCTATGCTTCAGCCATAGGCTCTATCATGTATGCAATGCTGTGTACCAGACCTGACGTATGCTTAGCAATAAGCTTGGCAGGAAGGTACCAAAGTAATCCAGGAGTGGATCACTGGACAGCGGTCAAGAACATCCTGAAATACCTGAAAAGGACTAAGGATATGTTTCTCGTATATGGAGGTGACAAAGAGCTAGTCGTAAACGGTTACGTCGATGCAAGCTTTGACACTGATCCGGACGATTCTAAATCGCAAACCGGATACGTGTTTTTATTAAACGGTGGAGCTGTAAGTTGGTGCAGTTCTAAACAAAGCGTCGTAGCGGGATCTACATGTGAAGCGGAGTACATAGCTGCTTCGGAAGCAGCAAATGAAGGAGTCTGGATGAAGGAGTTCATTTCCGATCTAGGTGTCATACCTAGTGCATCGGGACCAATGAAGATCTTCTGTGACAATACTGGTGCAATTGCCTTGGCAAAGGAATCCAGATTTCACAAGAGGACCAAGCACATCAAGAGACGCTTCAATTCCATTCGGGACCAAGTCCAAGTGGGAGACATAGAGATTTGCAAGATACATACGGATCTGAATGTTGCAGACCCGTTGACTAAGCCTCTCTCACGAGCAAAACATGATCAGCACCAAGACTCCATGGGTGTTAGAATCATTACTATGTAATCTAGATTATTGACTCTAGTGCAAGTGGGAGACTGAAGGAAATATGCCCTAGAGGCAGTAATAAAGTTATTATTTATTTCCTCATATCCTGATAAATGTTTATTATTCATGCTAGAATTGTATTAACCGGAAACATGATACACGTGTGAATACATAGACAAACATAAAGTCACTAGTATGCCTCTACTTGACTAGCTCATTAATCAAAGATGGTTATGTTTCCTAACTATAGACATGTGTTGTCATTTGATTAATGGGATCACATCATTAGGAGAATGATGTGATTGACATGACCCATTCCGTTAGCCTAGCACTTGATCGTTTAGTATGTTGCTATTGCTTTCTTCATGACTTATACAAAGCTCCTGCAACTATGAGATTGTGCAACTCCCGTTTACCGGAAGAACACTTTGTGTGCTACCAAACGTCACAATGTAACTGGGTGATTATAAAGGTGCTCTATAGGTGTTTCCGAAGGTACATGTTGGGTTGGCATAATTCGAGATTAGGTTTTGTCACTCCGATTGTCGGAGAGGTATATCTGGGCCCTCTCGGTAATACTCATCACCTAAGCCTTGCAAGTATTGTAACTAATGAGTTAGTTATAAGATGATGTGTTACAGAACGAGTAAAGAGACTTGCCGGTAACGAGATTGAACTAGGTATTGGATACCGACGGTCAAATCTCGGGCAAGTAACATACCGATGACAAAGGGAACAACGTATGTTGTTATGCAGTTTGACCGATAAAGATCTTCGTAGAATATGTAGGAACCAATATGGGCATCCAGGTTCCGCTATTAGTTATTGACCGAGAATAGTTCTAGGTCATGTCTACATAGTTCTTGAACCCGTAGGGTCCGCACGCTTAACGTTACGATGACAGTTTTATTATGAGTTTACAAGTTTTGATGTACCGAAGTTTTTTCGGAGTCTCGGATGTGATCACGGAAATGACGAGGAGTCTCGAAATGGTCGAGACATAAAGATTGATATATTGGACGACTATATTCGGACACCGGAAGTGTTCCGGGTGATTTCGGAGAAAACCGGAGTGCCGGAGGGTTACCGGAACCCCTCCCGAGAGTTAATGGGCCACATGGGCCTTGGTGGGAAGAGAGAGGGGCGGCCAGGAAGGGCCGCACGCCACCTCTCCCTCTGGTCCGAATTGGACTAGGAAGGGGGGCGGTGCCCCCCTCTTTCCTTCCCCTCCTCTCCCCCTTCCTTCCCCTCCTAGTAGGAGTAGGAAAGGAGGAGTCCTACTCCTACTAGGAGGAGGACTCCTCCTCCTAGCGCGCCCAACAAGGGCCGGCCGGCCTCCCCCCTCCCTCCTTTATATACGGGGGCAGGGGGCACCCCATACACACACAAGTTGATCTACGGATCATTCCTTAGCCGTGTGCGGTGCCCCCCTCCACTATATTCCACCTCGATCATATCGTCGCGGAGTTTAGGCGAAGCCCTGCGCCGGTAGAACATCATGATCGTCACCACACCGTCGTGCTGACGGAACTCATCCCCGAAGCTTTGCTGGATCGGAGCCCGGGGATCGTCATCGAGCTGAACGTGTGCTGAACTCGGAGGTGCCGTACGTTCGGTGCTTGGATCGGTCGGATCGTGAAGACGTACGACTACATCAACCGCGTTGTGCTAACGCTTCCGCTTACGGTCTACGAGGGTACGTGGACAACACTCTCCCCTCTTGTTGCTATGCCATCACCATGATCTTGCATGTGTGTAGGAAAATTTTGAAATTACTACGTTCCCCAATACAAAGGTCATGTGCTGGAACTGGCGCGGTGCGGTGCTGTGTTTAGTCCCACCTCGCTAGCCGAGAGGGGCTCGGAGTGGTTTATAAGCCCTGCCGAACCAACCACCTAGAGATCCTCTCTACTGCAGGCTTACGGGCCTAAAATCACTCTCTATTCTTGTGGGCCTATCGGGCCTACTGCGGGCGTGCATCCTGGCCCTAGTAATGGGTTTCTAGTCGTATGCAGGCCGTGGTGGCCCTGTAGGTGGCACTCTTTTTTAATTTTTTCCCAGTTTTTTTGCTTTCTTTTTTGTTTCTAATTACTTATTTATTTTCTTTTACTATAATTATTTTTGCTATTAAAGTTTGTAACAAAATTCTAATTACTTATTTATTTTCTTTTATGATAATTCTTTTTGCTTTTAATGTTTTGAACAAAATTCTAATTACTTATTTATTTTCTTTTATGATAATTCTTTTTGCTATTAAAGTTTGTAACAAAATTCTAATTACTTATTTATTTTCTTTTATGATAATTCTTTTTGCTTTTGATGTTTTGAACAAAATTCTAATTACTTATTTATTTTGTTTTATGATAATTCTTTTTTCTACTAAAGTTTGTAATAAAATTCTAATTACTTATTTATTTTCTTTTATGATAATTCTTTTTCCTTTTAATGTTTTGAACAAAATTCTAATTACTTATTTATTTTCTTTTATCATAATTCTTTTTGCTACTAAAGTTTGTAACAAAATTCTAATTACTTATTTATTTTCTTTTATGATAATTCTTTTTGCTTTTAATGTTTTGAACAAAATTCTAATTACTTATTTATTTTCTTTTATGATAATTTTTTTGCTTTTAATGTTTTGAACAAAATTCTAATTACTAAGGGGCAGCCTTTGGTCCCGGTTCAAGCCACCAATCGGGACCAATGGTGGTGGCCCAGGAGCGAGGCCCATTGGTCCCGGTTCGTCCCACCAATCGGGACCAAAAGCTCCAGACGAACCGGGACCAATGGCCCACGTGGCCCGGCCGCCCCCCGGGGTTCACGAACCGGGTCCAATGCCCCCATCACTAGTAGAAGAGGGGCCAATGGTCCAGGCCGGTCCAGCCCATTAGTCCCGGTTCAACCCGGAACCGGGACCAATGGGGGCATTGGACCCGGTTCGTGAGCCCCGGGGGCTGGCCGGGCCACGTGGGCCATTGGTCCCGGTTCGTTTGGACCTTTTGGTCCTTGTTGGTGGGACGAATCGGGACCAATGGTCCTCGCTCCTGGCCCACCACCATTGGTCCCGGTTGGTGGCATGAACCGGGACCAAAGGCTGCCCTTTAGTCCCGGTTCATGCCACCAACCGGGTCTAAAGGTTTGGTCCTCGTTGCGGTCAGAGTTTAGTCCCACCTCGCCAACCGAAGGGGAATCAGACCGGTTTATAAGCCCCTCCCTCTCTGCCTTGTTGAGCTCCTCTCAAAATGAAAATAGATGCCCTTACACAGGAAATTTAACCTAAATTCATATTGAATTTCTCTGAAGTTAGTTGAAATTTATTATGAATTTAGGTTGAATTTTCTCTATAAGCGCATCTATGCTCATTTCTGAGTAGTTTTTTATATAGTTTTTTTCTTTTCTGATATTTTTTTTATTTCTGAGTTGTAATAAGTCATTAAAAATAAGCATCTATGCTCATTTTTTAGTTAAGTTAATCACAACTATTTTTTTCTATTTATTTCTGAATTGTAATAAGTCATTAAAAATAAGCATCTATGCTCACATTTTTAGGAAAATTAATCACAACTATTTTTGCTTCTATTTATTTCTGAGTAGTTTTTTATATAGTTTTTTTCTTTTCTGCTATATTTATATTTTTCTTTTTATTTCTGAGTTGTAATAAGTCATTAAAAATAAGCATCTATGCTCATTTTTTAGTTAAGTTAATCACAACTATTTTTTCCTTCTATTTATTTCTTAATTTTATAAGTCATTAAAAATAAGCATATATGCTCACTTTTTTAGTAAAGTTAATCACAACTATTTTTGCTTCTATTTATTTCTGAGTAGTTTTTATATAGTTTTTTCTCTTTTCTGCTATATTTATTTTTTTCCTTTTATTTCTGAGTTGTAATAAGTCATTAAAAATAAGCATCTATGCTCATTTTTTAGTTAAGTTAATCACAACTATTTTTTCTTCTATTAATTTCTGAATTGTAATAAGTCATTAAAAATAAGCATCTATGCTCACTTTTTTAGTAAAGTTAATCACAACTATTTTTGCTTCTATTTATTTCTGAGTAGTTTTTTATATAGTTTTTTTTCTTTTCTGCTATATTTATTTTTTTTCTTTTTATTTCTGAGTTGTAATAAGTCATGAAAAATAAGCATCTATGCTCATTTTTTAGTTAAGTTAATCACAACTATTAAAAATAAGTCATTAAAAATAAAAAAGAGGCGCAATGCTCGTTAATTTGCTTCAACCTTTCGGAATAGTGTCAACTGCACTACACATAGCTCTGTGCAGTCTACCCTAATCCTCAAGGCTTGAAGCTAACCAACGTGCAGTTGAGCATTGAGCCTCTTCTTCATCGTCTCTGCACTCAGGGTTTATAAACAGCTGCGAGTGCCTCTCGCTTGGCGAGGTGGGACTAAAAAAACAGCTGCAGAAAGAATCAACTAAAAAACGGCTACAGAAAATAAAAAATTAGACGGGTCCATTGGTACTGGTTGGTGGCGCCAACCGGTACCAATGCCCCTCTTTGGTACCGGTTGGTGCCATCAACCGGTACCAATGCGCCCCTTTTCTCCCGGTTGGAGCCACCAACCGGGACCAAAGGTCTTCGTTTCCCGCCCTTTGGGCTGCCGAAAAGAGGCCTTTGGTCCAGGTTGGTGGCTCAAACCGGGACAAAAGGGGGGCATTGGTCCCGGTTTGTGGAACTAACCGGGACCAAAGCCTCTGCTATATAGTAGCACTGCCGTCCCGCCCCGACTTCGATCTCTCCCGACGCCCCGACGCCGTCCCCTACCGCCACCTCGCCGTCGCCGCCCCGCCCCGCCCCGACGCGGTCGCCGCTCGCCCCGACGCCGTCGCCGCCCGCCCCGTCCCCGACACGCGTCGTCGCCGCCCCGCCCCGCTGCTGCGCCGTTGCCGCCCGTCCTGCCGACCCGACGCCGTACGTCGCCGCCCCGCCCCGACGTCGCCGCCGCCGTGCTGCACCTCGCTGTCGCCGGCCATGAGCAACTTTATTTTATTTTTGTTAGATTTTTTTTAGATTTTTTGTATAGTTCATAGATTTATTAGTTAGATTAGATTTGTACTAATTTAGATATGTAGTTCATATTGTGTAATTTAGATTGTGTAATTAATTTGTTCATATTATGTTAGATTTTTTTTCTGTTAGTAGATTTTTTTGTTAGTAGATTTTTTTAGATTAGATGTGGTTCATATTTTTGTTAGTAGATTGTGTAATTAATTTAGATTTTTTTTGTTAGTAGATTTTTTTGTTAGTAGATTTTTTTGTTAGTAGATTTGTAGTAATTTAGATATGTAGTTCATATTTTTTTTCTTAGGTGATTTTTTTTTCATATTATGTTAGATTTATTTGTTAGATTAGATGTGGTGTAATTTAGATATGTAGTTCATATTGTGTAATTTAGATTGTGTAATTAATTTGTTCATACTATGTTAGATTTTTTTTCTGTTAGTAGATTTTTTTGTTAGATTTTGTTAGATTTTTTATGATTTTTGTTAGATTTTGTTAGATTTTTTTAGATTTTTTTGTAGTTCATAGATTTTTTTGTTGGATGTGTAGTAATTTAGATATGTAGTTCATAGATTTTTTTTCATCTTGTGTAATTAATTTGTTCATATTTTGTTAGATTTGTTTTCTGTTAATAGATTTTTTGGGTGATATTATTGTTGAATATGCATGTTTGAATGTTCATATATATGCAAAGATCGAATATGTCAAATTTTTATGATTTTTTTCTGTTCATAGAATCTTTATGATTTTTTTATGTTGTAGTTTTGTTTATAGAATTTTAATGATTTTTTTGTTCATAGTATTTAGAAAAAGGAAAAAAATAAGAAGAGAAAGTGTTTAATATAATTAGTTAGAAAAATACTAGTTTATTTTTAGTAAGTACTACTTTATTTTATTTATAGTAAGTGCTTCATATATAGTTGAACTAGCGAGTTGATTTAATAAACTACTTTATTTTACTATATATAGAAGTAGTTTGTTTTTAGTAAGTACTAATTTATTTATTTATAGTAAGTGATTAGTAGTTGAACTACCTAGTTGATTTAATTAATAAAACTACTTTATTTAACTATATATAGAAGTAGTTCCCGCATCGACGTCGGCGATGCCTATCCCGCATCCTCATCATCGTCGACTCGGCGGTGGAGGCTTGCTTGATCAGTGCCATGTTCGGGACTGGTCTCCGCCGGGCTGGTATTGGGAGGTGCTACCTTCCGGGGGACATAGGTTGGTGAGGAGGCAGCCCGTTGTTGACCCGATCTTTGTTTGGTGGTGGTCGTGTGGGCCAGTGACGGTGCCGAGGCTTCCGGACACCGCGAAGGTGGAACGTCACCGTGTCAGCGAGGAGGACGAGCACGTCCGTCGCTACATGGTTGCATTGGAGGGCAGGTTCGACAATTCCTGGCAGGTTCTTCAGGGATCTCACTGGAGCTATGATCCTGTGATGGTTCCTTATCTTTGGGTGTCCACCGCCCGCGTCGATACCCGTCGGGCGCTACGGTTCTAGTTGTATTAGTGATGCTATATTAGTGATAATATTCGACGATGTACGGAGACCAAGAGATGATGTACTTTTGCTTATAATTATTGAATGCATGCTAATTTGAATACTACTTTATTTTATGATTTGGTTTTGCCTATTGAATGCTCATATTGGATAAGTTCTCCTTCATTCCCGTGTGCTAGACAATTTGGTGTAATAATGCACTCGGGAATGAAAGGAGGAGCTACGTACATCACCGATAGTCAACCTGTGATTAATAATCTAGTTTACTATTTGAATTATGAACATAGGCCCGAAATGTCGTACTCGGACGACGAAAACCGCCCGAGGGAGTGCAACTGGTGCCACGACAACCGAGGTATCTGCGACAGGTTCATTGAGCTGGACGAAGATCGTCGCTTCAACATTAAGCTCGAGGAGACCTTCGATGTTCATACGGTACGCAATCGACGACAATAGTTTTTTTTCGTAATTAATCATGACTTCAACTATTTTAATCATTACAATATTTTTCATCTTTTCCAATTCGACTAGCTTATCCCATGCTTTGCAAGACGCTATGTCTTCGAGAGGATGGGTTTTGAAGACCATGAAAGTTTCGAAACCAAAAAAATTATCCTAAGTATCAATCATGGTGTGGATTTTCAAGTAAAGTTGTACAATGCTCAGAGTGTAACCCATTTTGGTTGTAAAAATTGAGAAGCATTTTGCAAGATGTATGGTCTTGATGAGGGTATGCTTGTCACCATGGATCTTCGTGATCCTACAATCGAGCAAGAGAGACCTTCGATTTGGGTCCTTGTGGATACACCTCCAATTCTTCCCCCATGTGAGCTTAACATAGTTATTAAGTAATTTATATTGTTTATTTCAAAATAGTTGACAAACTTATCTCCATTGACAGCTTATTTTCATTCTTCAAAGAATGTGCGGAAGATGGTAGACAGAACCTACTACACCGAAGGCTCCGAATTAACTTATCAGGAGAAAAATCATCTGGTCGCATTTTGTACTGATCTTGAGAATTACAATATCTACAATCAAACTCCTCAACATTATGGTCAATACGTGCCACTAGTGCACGTGTTAAACTACGGTAACTACCTGGTAATATTATTTTTTACTATATTACAACATCCGTGCATCTTTTTGCACACTTCTAAAACTATAGTACATCATTGCTAACTACGAAGTTATTACTATGTTTTTCAACAGATAATCCCGAATGATTGTGTGCCTCATCTGATGTATATGCATGGTAGCCTTCTTTTTTGAACATACAACCAGGTCGTCCTATGAATCTCAACTATCCATACCGGGTTTCTAAAAGAAGTGGAGACATAACAATCAAAGAATAGAAAAAATGTATGGACAGTCGTAAGGAGCTTCTTGGAAGCAACAAGCAGCGAAGGGCAAGAATTGGAGACAGGATGATCGCCATTCTTCATAATGGAGAGTCAGGGTCTATATTGTTTTATGCTATTTTACCTTAAGGGTGTTTAGGTCCTACCTGATACTGATGATCATGTGCTAAGAACAATTATGTAGGGTTGGGTTCGATGACTATGAGGATGATGATCGTATGACTTATTATTAATAACGAGTAGAAGTTGTATGATGATGCATAGGACTTGTTATTATATATGATGATGTATGATGCGAGCATGCATGAGCATGTTATATCAGCGGGTGAAATGAACATAGCAGCAGCGTTGATAAACCAAGGACGAAGATATAAGAGAGGACACTTCTCTCTATTAGCTAGCTAATAACAACCTTAAAATAACCCCCAAAACCCCTAAAGCAACCACTTTTGTAAAAAAAACATGGACTTTTGGTCCCGGTTAGTGCCACCAACCGGGACCAAAGGCCCCCCTGCCTGGGCTCAGCGGACCGGCCACGTGGAGGCACATTGGTCCCGGTTCGTGTTTGAACCAGGACTAATGGGTGGAGGTATTTGTAACGACCCATTAGTCCAGGTTCATGAACCGGGACTAAAGGCCCTTACGAACCGGGACTAATTGGTGTTTTTCTACTAGTGCATGGGTCCCGGTTCTGGACTGAACCAGGACTAATGGGCTGGCCCGGCCTGGACCTTTGCCCCCTTTTCTACTAGTGGTAGTAGTAGCGTTGTTCCTAGAAGGGCACTACTACTATACCTAGCACGTCGGGATCGGTGTGGCAATTATAGTAGTAGCGCGTTGTGCCCCTATCGCGTTACTGCTAAGCGTGTAACAGTAGCACCGTTCTAGCCGACGCGCTACTGCTAAGTAGCAATAGCGCCTCATTTTAACAAGCGCTATTGGTAACATTCTGTGTATAAGGTTTACCCTAGTAGTGGATGTACACACGAATGGAAACGTTTTCCCTGGATTGACTATGTGGGATGTACATACGAACGGAAATGTTTTCCCTGGATTGACTGTGTGGGATGTACATAAGAACGAAAACGTATTCCTTGGATTGACTGTGGGGTGTACATACGAACGGAAACTATTGGGTTGCGATGCCTTGCCCGATCGCACATGAGATCATTTTGCCCCAGTCTGTGTGATAGGACGGCCTATCCCTGATGGTTTCTGGGTCGTGTGGGAAGGACCCCCCTATCGCCCGCACTCACTTGGCGACGGTTCCAAATGTCGTCGCGGAAAGGGGTTAAAAACCATGTATATAGCACCTCAATGTACGAGTGGTTGTCCTAATCCTTCCCTTCGAAGTCATCCTCCTATCCGTTCGTGGAGTCCTCCCAACTTCTTCCTCCGCTCCTATTGAGCTTCGTCGCCATGTTTCCTATCACTCATTGTGCTTTGTTGCATTATTGGATTGGTTATGAATTTGTGCTATATGATGAATGTGCATGGATTTGCATGAATTTGACGGTTTTGATATGAATAGTGTGGTTGTATAGCGGGACTCTTGAGGGGTTTTCCTATGCTATCTGAGGTCACGCCCCTTAATGGCAGACCAACAAGACATTGTGCTATTTGTCGGTCAAAAAAACTTGAGTCTAATATGACTTTGATATTTACTGGTGTTTTTTTTTGCATGCTTGTGTTAGTGTTGATTGTGTGCATCCTAACTATGTAGAGGTTGGATGTGTGCTCATTGTGTGTGTACCCACTCGATGATTCATCTTGAGCTTACAAACTCAAACCTTTATTAAAAAACAATAAATTACCAATTTTGTTGATCTATTGATTTTTTTACTGTACGAACAATTGTGCTATTATTATGTAACTGGGAAAAGGCTACAGGGCCAAAGTAAGACATTGTGAATAACTACTCTGTGCTTTTATGTACCTCTTCACGGAAAAATATTGGCAATACAAAAATACACCTAGAATACCTCGATAACTAGTTTTTAACATTTTTATTCAAATATAAGCAATATAAACAATTATACCAACATCATCATTATATTAAATGGTACAAATAATGATACATATGCATTATTTTGATAAAAAGGCAATCATTATTGGAATAAATAATACAAAGCCAATCTCACACACATTATCAATAGTAGCCAGCATGTACATAAAATGCGATGGTTACTAATTGGTAAATTCGAGAGCCCAAAAGTTCCCAAAAATGTAAGTTGACTGGAAGGTGCCGCTGAAACCCGATTCCCTAGCAAGCTTCAGAAACTCTTGCACGGTTCTCTCCTTCCCACCCTCTGAGTTATTTAACATCATCACATCGAGAATGTAGAGATTTTGTGCTGCTCTTGTCACCTCTAGAGTAGCCGGCAAGACAAACTCAACAGCGATCAACCGCCCCTTGTCTGGCAAAGCTTGATTGCAATATTTTAGAACCTTTATGCAGTCATTGTCATCCAACATATGGAGTACCGTCTGTATGTACATTCAAGAAATATTCAGTATCTAGAATATGTTATGTAATATTAAACCTACTTTGCTCGAAGTGTAGTTTAAGTCTGCTCTGCATTCTCAAATATTTAGGGGATTTATTTAGCACAACAGAATGTTCTTTGTTTGTCACAATGAGAACATTGCAGATTCACTATTGTACACGAACTTTGAATTCAATTTTGGCATGTTTGAATGTTGAGTTGTGGTACGTTTTGCTTTGTTGCAGCGCTGGATTGTTGAATTGGTGTTGAATTTTGCTATATGATCGATGTGCATGGATCTCCATGGAATTGAGGGTTTTCATATGAGGAGTGTGGTTTTCCGTCAGGACTTTTGAGGGGCTGTCTGTCACTGTCCGACATCGCACCGCGGAGAAAATCTTAGTAAGAGAAAACATGTGGTTTGATTAGTTCTGCACAAGGGCAGCCACCTTAATTGCTTGGACCCTAGATAACTACTTTTATTACTTTACCAATGTGTTTATAGAATTACAAGTCGAATGCATTGTTTGTCAGTAGTAGTAAATTATTTTGAAGAAATATTCTATTGACATCATTTCTATATTTTGGTTGAAAAATACTTTATATATGAAATAATGAGGGCGTATAACGTATCTACAAGGTTTTGAGTAATATTAGACTTTACACCATATGGAATACAGAATGACAGAGAATGGAACTAGATACAGTAGTTCGTATATATATACCTTTAAGAAAATGGCATCTCCAGTGGGAACATTATCAAACATATTTCCAGCTATATGTTCGACACCTGCATTGGGTTGACATTACTAGCTAAGTTCTCAATTATCTCACATGAAAGCATAGATGAAATAACTCAACAATAGAAAATGATACAAATAAGATCTAAATGTACAGTCACAACGTCCATGCAAAAGAAGAGACTACAGTTGCAATACAAAAACAAGGAAAGACAAAAGAGTTGAGTGATAGGTGTTTGGTTTTGCTGGATAACAACATTTTTCTACCTGATCCCTTATGAACTCGTGAGAAAAATATTGGTGTCGATGCTTTTTCTAGTAGAAATTAATCCATTGAATTGAGGAAACTGATGGTATTCCTACTGAGTTGAAAGTTCCGCGGGTACGTGTGTACAGCACGTACTCAAACATTTCGGTGTGCATCGGAGAGTAGACTAGAAGCAGAGAGCCCGCTACATTCCAAAACACGAGCCTGAGGAGAGCGTTACACTCTCCCTTATAAGGAGGTCCTAGCCTGCTCCCGTATCTGAGGTGGGACTAAAGTTATTGGCACTACCCGAGTGTCTGGTTCTTGACACCCCACCCCCTAGGGAAGCCCCCCTTAGGATGGCGTGGGGGCAGCTCTAATACCACTTGTTAGCAGGCCAGGCTCAGCTCCCAGTCCATCGGCATCTGTTCGAATGTTTTCGGTGTGCATCAGATACTGAACTACTAGCAGAGAACCCGCCACACCCCAAAAGACTGACCTGGGGCTAGGAACGGCTCTAAAACAACTTGTTAGCAACCCAGGACCAGCTCCCGGTCCATCGACATAAGTTCGGGCGTTTTCGGTGCGCCTTGAACACTCCACTACAAGCAGAGAACCCACTACATCACAAAAGACTGGCGCGATGAGAGTGGGGCACTCTCTAGCACTGCCCGCGGTTCATGTGTGTGTGTGTGTGTGTGAGAGAGAGAGAGAGAGAGAGAGAGAGCATAGAATGGTTAGGAGAGTGTGCTAAGAGAGAAAGAGTAAATGAGTTGTGTGTAAAAGTTTATAGAGAAAGCGCACATTACCATATTCACAAGGTGACGAGACCAAGTCAAATTCATAAGAAGGAGATGACATGAGGCAGGTCGAAGTTGATGCCCCTGATATGCTTGTACCTGGAGGTGATCATCTCTAGGGTAGAACCAGTGCCGCCACCAACATCAACGAGCACAGCCACATCGTCGAACCTGTGGAAGCGCTCCAACAACTTGCTGGTCACCATCACCGAGATCTGCACCATGGCCTTGTCAACCACCCCGAGTAGCCGAGGGTTTCTCCCCAAGTCCTCGCCCATCGATACCCCATGCGTCCTCTTGAATGTTGTTTGTCCGCCTCCCGCTGCCGCCCCCAGCTGCTGCCTTTGAAATGCACGGCGATGTTAGATTCTATAAACCGTAGGCAATTGCAGCAGTCATTCGTAGCTTACCAGGCCGTCAAGAAGTCCTGGTCCGTAGTGAACATAGTGTAGGGCGCCAGCGACGGGCCACCACTAGTAGAAAAGGGGGCAATGGTCCAGGCTGGGTCAGCCCATTAGTCCTGGTTCAATCCATAACCGGGACCAATAGGGGGCATTGGACCCGGTTCGTGAGCCCCGGGGGCCGGCCGGGCCACGTGGGCCATTGGTCCCAGTTCGTCTGGACCTTTTGGTCCCGGTTGGTGGGACGAACCGGGACCAATGTGCCTTGCTCCTGGCCCACCACCATTGGTCCCGGTTGGTCGCCTGAACCGGGACCAAAGGCTTCCCTTTAGTCCTGGTTCAAGCCACGAACCGGTACATATATACCCCGCGAGCAGAGCACTCTCACTGCTCTGTTTTTCGTGGCATGCGAGGAGGGAGCTTTGTGGTGCTCTAGCTCACCTCCTATGCACACGAGGTGTTCGATGGAATGCCCAACCCGCACTACTTAAGTTTTCTCCTCTCCAAGCTCCACCTCCAAACTTCATTTTGCTCAATATTTGTCTAGGTTTAGCGGTTCGTCCCGTCCCGTCCCCTTCTTCACCGCCGTCGATCGCCCGCGCCGATCTCGTCGCCGGCACCACCGTGGTGAGCCTCTTACTTGTATGTTTACATAGATACTTGTATAATTTTCTTACTTTTATTATTGCATCTTATATAGTGCGACGGTTTTGGTATCCGCCCCCGTCGGCCCTCGTCCTGTCTATGATTCGGATGTGGTATATATTATCTTTTCATAACTATTGGTTCATTTATTGTTTATGACAATTATGCCGACCAACGTGACATAGATTTTATTTACCTAGGAGTTTGTTGAACCGGAAATTCCAACCGACCCTATTGTCGAGAGATTAAATTTAGTTGAAGAAGAAAACAATTTGTTGAAGGAAAAAATTGAAAAATTGAGGAGGAGAAGATGATATTGGAGTTGCATGTTGCAGATGTCGTCGATGATCACAAGATCAAGATGGATGCAATGTGCTTGAAGATTAGAAAGATTAGAAAATATGCCATTCATACCGAGGCTTGGTATCATTATGCCGTTGGATCAGTTGTTACATTGGTTGCGATTATGATCGCATTTGTTTTCGCGTTGAAATGTTTTACATAGTTTCAGTGTATGGTTTAATTAATTTAGATGCTCTGCAGAGCTTTATGTTGTTAGATGAGAACTATGTATGTACTTTGGTTTTAGTGTGATGATGAACTTCTATTAATTTGGTTTTAGTGTTGTGTAATGATTTTTGACACACTTAATTATATATAATGCACGCAGATGAACCGGCAATGGATGTACGGTTCAAGACACACCTCCGAGTACTTTAAGGGCGTGCATGATTTTCTCGAAGTGACTGAGGCAAACAAGCAGAATGGTTTTATGTGTTGTCCATGCCCTATACAATAGTAAAAAACACCTAATAGTCCCGGTTCGTGAGGGCCTTTAGTCCCGGTTCATGAACCGGGACTAATGGGTCGTTACTAATACCTCCACCCATTAGTCCCGGTTCAAACAAGAACTGGGACTAATGTGCCTCCACGTGGCTCTGTGCGCCCAGCCCAGTCAGGGGGCCTTTGGTGCCGGTTGGTGGCACCAACCGGGACCAAAAGTCCATGTTTTTTTTGGAAAGTGGCTGCTTTAGGGGTTTTGGTGGTTATTTTTAGGTTGTTATATTAGCTAGCTAATAGAGAGAAGTGTCCTCTCTTATATCTTCTTCCTTGGTTTACCAACGCTGCTGCTATATATGTTCATTTTACCCGCTGATATAATAACTCATGCATGCTCGCATACATCAGCATATATAATAACAAGTACTCGTCCTACTAATCATGCATCATCATACAACTTCTACTCGTTATTAATAATAAGTCATACGTTCATCATCCTCATAGTCATCGAACCCAACCCTACATAATTGTTCTTAACACATGATCATCAGTATCAGGTAGGACCTAAACACCCTTAAGGTAAAATAGCATAAAACAATATAGACCCTGACTCTCCATTATGAAGAATGGCGATCATCATGTCTCCAATTTTTGCCCTTCGCTGAATGTTGCTTCCAAGAAGCTCCTTACGACTGTCCATACATTTTTTCCATTCTTTGATTCTCATGTCTCCACTTATTTTAGAAACCCGGTATGGACAGTTGAGATTCCTAGGACGACCTGGTTGTATGTTCAAAACATGAAGGCTACCGTGTGTATACATCAGATGAGGCACACAATCATTCGGGATTATCTGTTGAAAAACATAGTAATAACTTCGTAGTTAGCAATCATATGATGTACTAGTTTTAGAAGTGTGCAAAAAGATGCACGGATGTTGTAATAGTACAAAAATCTTACCAGGGTATCTCCATGGTAGTTACCGTAGTTCAACACGTGCACTAGTGGCACGTATTGACCATAATGTTGAGGAGTTCGATTTTAGACATTGTAATTCTCAAGATCAGTACAAAATGCGACCAGATGATTTTTCTCCTAATAAGTTAGTTCGGAGCCTTCGGTGTAGTAGGTTCTGTCTACCATCTTCTGCACATTCTTTGAAGAATGAAAATAAGCTGTCAATGGAGAATAAGTTGTCAACTATTTTGAAATAAACAATATAAATTACTTAATAACTATGTTAAGCTCACATGGGGGAGGAATTGGAGGTGTATCCACAAGGACGAAAATCGTAGGTCTCTCTTGCTCGATTGTAGGATCACCAAGATCCATGGTAACAAGCATACCCTCATCAAAACCATACATCTTGCAAAGTGCTTCCCAATTTTTGCAACCAAAATGGGTTACACTCTGAGCATTGTACAGCTTTACTTGAAAATCCACACCATGATGGGTACTTAGGATAATTTTTTTGGTTTCGAAACTTTCATGGTCTTCAAAACCCATCCTCTCCAAGACATAGCGTCCTGCAAAGCATGGGATAAGCTAGTCAAATTGGAAAAGATGAAAAATATTGTCATCATTAAAATAGTTGAAGTCATGAGTAATTACGAAAAAAACTATTATCGTCGGTTGCATACCGTATGAACATCGAAGGTCTCTCGAGTTTAATGCTGAAGCGACGATCTTCGTCCAGCACAATGAACCTGTCGCAGATACCTCGGTCGTCGTGGCACCAGTCGCACTCCCCCGGGCGGTTTTCGTCGTCCGATGAGTACGACATTTCCGGCCTACGTTCATAATTCAAATATTAAACTAGATCATTATTATTAATCACGGGTTGACTATCGATGATCGATGTACGTAGCTCTTCCTTTCATTCCCGAATGCATTATTATATCAAATTGTCTAGCACACGGGAATGAAGGAGAACTTATCCAATATGAGCATTCAATAAGCAAAACCAAATCATAAAATAAGCAAAACCAAATCATAAAATAAAGTATAGTATTCAAATTAGCATGCATTCAATAATTATAAGCAAAAGTACATCATCTCTTGGTGTCCGTACATCGTCGAATATTATCACTAATACAACTAGAACTGTAGCGCCCGACGGGTATCGACGAGGGTGGTGGACACCCAAAGATAAGGAACCATCACAGGATCATAGCTCCAGTGAGATCCCTCAAGAACCTGCCAGGTATTGTCAAATCTGCCCTCCAATGCAACCATGTAGCGATGGACGTGCTCGTCCTCCTCGCTGACACGGTGACGTACCACCTCCGCGGTGTCCGGATGCCTCACCACCGTCACTGGCCCACACGACCGCCACCAAACAAGGATCGGGTCAACAACGGGCTGCCTCCTCACGATACTACGTCCCCCGGAAGGTAGCACCTCCCAATACCAGCCCGGCGGAGCCCAGTCCCGAACATGGCCCTAATCAAGCAGGTCTCCACCGCCGAGTCGACGACGACGAGGATGCGGGATAGGCATCGCCGACGTCGATGCGGCAACTACTTCTATATATAGTTAAATAAAAGTAGTTTTATTAATTAAATCAACTATCTAGTTCAACTACTAAGCACTTACTATAAATAAATAAGTAGTACATACTAAAAACAAACTACTTCTATATATAGTAAAATAAATTAGTTTATTAAATTAACTAGCTAGTTCAACTATATATAAACTACTTCTTATTTTTTTTCCTTTTTCTAAAAAAATATAATTAATATAGCAAAAAAATCTAACATAATATAAACAAATTAATTACTACACATCTAATCTAACAAAAAAAATCTAATCTAACAAACAAAATCTATGAACTACATATCTAAATTACTACACACATCTAATCTAACAAAAAAAATCTAATTAATATAACATAATATAAACAAATTAATTACTACACATCTAATCTAACAAAAAAAATCTAATCTAACAAAAAAATCTATGAACTACATATCTAAATTACTACACACATCTAATCTAACAAAAAAAATCTAATTAATCTAACAAAAAATCTAACATAATATAAACAAATTAATTACTACACATCTAATCTAACAAAAAAAATCTAATCTAACAAAAAAATCTATGAACTACATATCTAAATTACTACACACATCTAATCTAACAAAAAAAATCTAATTAATCTAACAAAAAAATCTAACATAATATAAACAAATTAATTACTACACATATAATCTAACAAAAAAAACTAATCTAACAAAAAAAATCTATGAACTACATATCTAAATTACTACACACATCTAATCTAACAAAAAAATATAATTAATCTAACAAAAAAATCTAACATAATATAAACAAATTAATTACTACACATCTAATCTAATAAAAAAAATCTAAGCTAACAAAAAAATCTATGAACTACGTACATATCTTACTACACATCTAACCTAACAAAAAAATCTAATTAAATCTAACAAAAAAATGACGGTGGCCGGCGTACGGCCGGCCAAGGCGACGGCGAGGTGCTCACGTACGGCCGGCGACGGCGACGGCGAAGGCGGCGACGAGGTGCGGAGCGGGGCGGCGACGGCGTCGAGGGCGGCGCGGGCCGGGGCAGCGACGTCGATCGGGGCGCGGCGCGGGTGGGCTGGGCGGGGCGCTCGGGCGGCGGGGCGGGGCGGGGCGACGGGAGTGGAGCAGGAGAGATCAAAAACTGCTAAGTCCTGTATATATAGCAAGAGCATTGGTCCCGGTTGGTGACTCCAACCGGGACTAATGGCCCCTTTAGTCCCGGTTGTTGCCACCAACCGGGACCAAAGGCCTCTTTTCAGCAGCCCAAAGGCCGGGAAACGAAGACCTTTGGTCCCGGTTGGTACCACCAACCGGGACTAAAGAGTGGCATTGTTCCCGGTTAGGGCCACCAACCGGGACCAAAGGGTGGCATTAGTCCCGGTTGGAGCCACCAACCGGTACCAATGGACCCGTCTAACTACTTTTTTATTTTCTGCAGTTGTTTTTTTGTTGATTCTTCTTGTAGCTGTTTTTTAGTCCCACCTCGCCAAGCGAGAGGCACTCACAGCTGTTTATAAGCCCTGAGTGCAGAGACGATGACGAAGAGGCCCAATGCTACTGCACGTTGGTTAGCTTCAAGCCTTGAGGAATACGATAGACTGCACAGAGCTATGTGCAGTGCAGCTGACACTATTCCGAAAGGCTTGAAGCAAATTAACAAGCATTGCGCCTCTTTTTTATTTTTAATGACTTATTACAACTGAGAAATAAAAAGAAAAAAATAAATATAGCTGAAAAGAAAAAAAACTATATAGAGAACTACTCAGAAATGAATTGAAGCAAAAAATAGTTGTGATTAACTATACTAAAAAAGAAGCATAGATGCTTATTTTTAATGACTTAGTACAACTCAGAAATAAAAAGAAAATAAAATAGTTGTGATTAACTTTACTAAAATATGAGCATAGATGCTTATTTTTAATGACTTATTACAATTCAAAAATAAATAGAAGAAAAAATAGTTATGATTAACTTTACTAAAAAATGAGCATAGATGCTTATTTTTAATGACTTATTACAACTGAGAAATAAAAAGAAAAAAATAAATATAGCTGAAAAGAAAAAAAACTATATAGAAAACTACTCAGAAATGAATTGAAGCAAAAAATAGTTGTGATTAACTGTACTAAAAAAGGAGCATAGATGCTTATTTTTAAAGACTTATTACAACTCAGAAATAAAAAGAAAAAAATAAATATAGCGGAAAAGAAAAAAATATATAAAAAGATACTCAGAGATGAATTGAAGCAAAAAATAGTTGTGATTAACTATACTAAAAAAGGAGCATAGATGCTTATTTTTAATGACTTATTACAACTCAGAAATAAAAAGAAGAAAAATATTTGTGATTAACTTTACTAAAATATGAGCACAGATGCTTATTTTTAATGGCTTATTACAATTCAAAAATAAATAGAAGAAAAAATAGTTATGATTAATTTTACTAAACAATGAGCATAGATGCTTATTTTTAATGACTTATTACAACTCAGAAATAAAAAGAAAAGAATAAATATAGCAGAAAAGAAAAAAACTATATAAAAAGCTACTCAGAAATAAGCATAGATGCGCTTATAGAGGAAATTCAAATTAAATTCATAACAAATTTCAAGAGAAATTTGTATGAATTTAGCCTAAATTCCCTATATAAGGGCATCTATTTTCATTTTCAGAGGAGCTCAATAAGGCAGAGAGGGAGGGGCTTATAAACAGGTCTGATTCCCCTCCGGTTGGCGAGGTGGGACTAAACTTTGGCCGCAACGAGGACCAACCCTTTAGTCCCGGTTGGTGGAATGGACCGGGACTAATGATCGTCCTTTGGTCCCGGTTCAGGCCACCAACCGGGACCAATGGTGGTGGGCCAGGAGCGAGGGCCATTGGTCCCAGTTCGTCCCACCAACCGGGACCAATAGGTCCAAACGAACCAGGACCAATGGCCCACGTGGCCCGGCCGGCCCTGGGGCTCACGAACCGGGTCCAATTCCCCCATTGGTCTCGGTTCTGGATTGAACCGGGACTAATGGGCTGGACCGGCCTGGACCATTGGCCCCTTTTCTACTAGTGATATGTGGGAATACGAAGTCTTACTTTGAACGGAAAATCCTCCACACCCACCTGCTTTACAAGGGTTTCATGCCACACTATAATGTTTGGACGAGGCACGGAGAAATAAGGGTTATGATGGAAGACGGCGAAGAAGAAGAGTACGACGACAAGTATGTGCCCCCTGAATACGGTGATGGTACTGAACATCAAGAGGAACCCGATGATGTGCACGATGCTGCTGCAACGGGCGAAGCTGCTGAAGATCAAGAGGAACTAGACGATGTGCCCAATGATGATGATCTCCGCCGGGTCATTGTCGATGCTAGGACGCAATGCGAAAGTCAAAAGGAGAAGCTGAAGTTCGATCGCATGTTAGAGGACCACAAAAAAGGGTTGTACCCCAATTGCGAAGATGGCAACACAAAGCTCGGTACCGTACTAGAATTGCTGCAGTGGAAGGCAGAGAATGCTAGGCCTGACAAAGGATTTGAGAAGCTACTGAAAATATTGAAGAAGAAGCTTCCAAAGGATAACGAATTGCCCGACAGTACATACACAGCAAAGTAGGTCGTATGCCCTCTAGGATTGGAGGTGCAGAAGATACATGCATGCCCTAATGACTGCATCCTCTACCGCGGTGCGTACAAGGATCTGAACGCATGCGAAGGTGATGTGGTATGCTCCTATAATACCACGGTTGAAACGTCTGTTCAGAAACGGAGAGCATGCCAAGTTGATGCGATGGCACAGTGAGGACCGTAAGAAAGACGGGAAGTTGAGAGCACCCGCTGATGGGTCGAAGTGGAGAAAAATCGAGAGAAAGTACTGGGATGAGTTTGCAAGTGAGCCAAGGAACATATGGTTTGCTTTAAGCGCGGATGGCATTAATCCTTTCGGGGAGCAGAGCAGCAATCACAGCACCTGGCCCGTGACTCTATGTATGTATAACCTTCCTCCTTGGATGTGCATGAAGCAGAAGTTCATTATGATACCAGTTCTCATCCAAGGCCCTAAGCAACCCGGCAACGATATTGATGTGTACCTAAGGCCATTAGTTGAAGAACTTTTACAGTTGTGGAATGGAAACAGTGTACGTACGTGGGATGAGCACAAACAGGAGGAATTTAACCTAAAGGCGTTGTTGTTCGTGACCATCAACGATTGGCCCGCTCTCAGTAACCTTTCAGGACAGACAAACAAGGGATACCACGCATGCACGCATTGTTTACTTGACACCGATACTATATACCTGGCAAGCTGCAGGAAGAATGTGTACCTGGGCCATCGTCGATTTCTTCCGACCAACCATCAATGTCGAAAGAAAGGCAATCATTTCAAAGGCGAGGCAGATCACCGGAAGAAGCCCGCCATGCATACCGATGATCACATACTTTCTATGGTCAATGATTTACACGTAATCTTTGGAAAGGGTCCCGGCGGACTAGCTGTTCCGAGTGACGCTGGGGGACACGCACCCATGTGGAAGAAGAAATCTATATTTTGGGACCTACCCTACTGGAAAGACCTAGAGGTTCGCTCTTCGATCGACATGATGCACGTGACAAAGAACCTTTGCGTGAACCTGCTAGGCTTCTTGGGCGTGTATGGGAAGACAAAAGATACAGCTGAGGCACGGGAGGACCTGCAACATTTGCACGAAAAAGACGGCATGCCTCCAAAGCAGTATGAAGGTCCTGCCAGCTATGCTCTTACCAAAGAAGAGAAGGAAATCTTCTTTGAATGCCTGCTTAGTATGAAGGTCCCGACTGGCTTCTCATCAAATATAAAAGGAATAATAAATATGGCAGAGAAAAAGTTTCAGAACCTAAAGTCTCATGACTGCCACGTGATTATGACGCAACTGCTTCCGGTTGCATTGAGGGGGCTTCTACCGGAAAACGTCCGATTAGCCATTGTGAAGCTATGTGCATTCCTCAATGCAATCTCTCAGAAGGTGATCGATCCAGAAATCATACCAAGGCTAAGGAGTGATGTGGTGCAATGTCTTGTCAGTTTCGAGCTGGTGTTCCCACCATCCTTCTTCAATATCATGACGCATGTCCTAGTTCATCTAGTTGACGAGATTGTCATTCTGGGCCCCGTATTTCTACACAATATGTGCCCCTTTGAGAGGTTCATGGGAGTCCTAAAGAAATATGTCCGTAACCGCGCTAGGCCAGAAGGAAGCATCTCCATGGGCCATCAAACAGAGGATGCCATCGGGTTTTGTGTTGACTTCCTTCCTGGCCTTAAGAAGATAGGTCTCCCTCAATCGCGGTATGAGGGGAGACTGACTGGAAAAGGCACGCTTGGAAGGGACTCAATAATATGCAGGGACGGATATTCTTGGTCTCAAGCACGCTACACAGTTCTACAGAACTCTACCTTGGTGACCCCGTATGTCGATGAACACAAGAACAGTCTATGCTCCAAATACCCGGAGCAGTGCGACGACTGGATTACATGTGAACACATCAGGACTTTCAGCAGTTGGTTGGAAGCACGTCTCAGAGGTGATAACACTGTTTGTGATGAGCTGTACTTGTTGTCCAGGGGACCATCTTCGACTGTTACGATTTGGAAAGGATACGAGATAAATGGGAATACATTTTACACGATTGACCAAGATCAAAAGAGCACCAACCAAAACAGTGGTGTCCGCTTTGATGCAACAACCGAGAGGGGAAAGGACACATAATATGGTTACATAGTGGACATATGGGAACTTGACTACGGACATGATTTTAAGGTCCCTTTGTTTAAGTGCAAATGGGTCAATCTGTCAGAAGGCGGGGTACAGGTAGACCCACAGTACGGAATGACAACAGTGGATCTGAAAAATCTTGGATACACTGACGAACCGTTCGTCCTAGCCAATGATGTGGCACAGGTTATCTATGTGAAGGACATGTCTACCAGACCGAGAAAGAGAAAAGATAAGGAAGCGAATACATCATACGATGAGCCAAAGCGCCACATAGTTCTTTCAGGAAAAAGGGACATCGTGGGAGTGGAGGACAAGACAAACATGTCTGAAGATTATGAAAAGTTTCATGAAATTCCTCCCTTCAAAGTCAAGGCTGACCCCAGCATCCTGATAAACGATGAAGATTATCCATGGTTACGGCGCAATAAGCAAATGACACAAGTGAAGAAAAAGTGAAGACTTTCTCCCGAAACTATTATGATGATACCATGCCAACTTTGTAACGGACGAGTATGATACCATTGTCTGTTTTGTATATGCACATGCTATGTGTGGGTCAATTTATGGTACCATGCCAACTTTCAACTTTTTCAGAGTTCATTTGAAATGCTTTAATGTCTTATGGTTCGGCCCTCGTAATAATTAAAAATAGCAACAATAAGTATTTTGTTGTAAGTAGAAACAAAATAAAATAAATAAAGCAAGAAAGAAAACAAAAAAACAAAAAAAGTGTTTTCAAATTTGAAAAGTAATGGCACTAACAGAAAGTTTATAATTTTCCTAAAACTAAAAGCAAAAAGAATTAAAAAATAAAGCAAAAAACAAAAGAAAATAAATAATGCAGAAAACAAAACAAAAAATCAACAATAAGTATTTTGTTGTAAGTAGAAACAAAATAAAATAAATAAAGCAAGAAAGAAAACAAAAAAACAAAAAAAGTGATTTCAAATTTGAAAAGTAATGGCACTAACAGAAAGTTTATAATTTTCCTAAAACTAAAAGCAAAAAGAATTAAAAAATAAAGCAAAAAACAAAAGAAAATAAATAATGCAGAAAACAAAACAAAAAAACTGGAAAAAATAAAATAGCAACAATAAGTAAGGAAAACAAAAAAACAAAAAAATGCCTCCTACTGGGCCCCCACGGCCTGAATACGACTTGAAACCCTACTATGGGCCAGGATTCAGGCCCGCAGTAGGCCCAGAAGGCCCATCAGGCAAAGCAGTAGCAAGTAGGCCCGTAAGCCTGCAGTGGAGAGGAGCTCGAGAGGGGTGTGGCAGTGGGGCTTATAAACCACTGCGCGCCCCTCTCAACTAGCGAGGTGGGACTAAACTTTGGCCGCGACGCGGGCAGCACAGGGGCCTTTGGTCCCGGTTGGAGGCACCAACCGGGACTAAAGGGTGGGCATTGGTACCGGTTGGTTCCACCAACCGGTACCAATGCCCACCCTTTAGTCCCGGTTGGTGCCTCCAACCGGGACCAAAGGCCGCCCCTTCCCGCCCTTTGGGCCGCACCAACCGGAACTAAAGGTGGCGTTAGTCCCGGTTGGAGCCACCAACCGGGACCAATGCTCTTGCTATATATACAGGACTTAGCAGTTTTCGCCAAAACTCATCTCTTTCCTTCTCGCCCTGACGCCTCTGCTCCTCATCGCCGTCGCCGCCGAGCCCTGCCCCGACGCCGTCAGGCTGGTCCAGCTCGCCGTCGCCGCCGCCGAGCCACTACCCCGACACCGTCGCCGCGCCCGCCGCCCCTGCCGGCCCCGACACCATCGTTGTCGCCGCGCGCGCCACCTGCCGTTCCCCGACCCCGTCGCCGTCGCCGCGCGCGCCGCCCCTTCCCCGACCCCGTCGCCGTCGCCGCGCGCCCCGCCCCTTCCCCGACCCCGTCGTCGTCGCCGTGCGCGCCGCCCCTTTCCCAACCCCGTCGCCGTCGCCCCGACCACACGTCACCGCCTTCGGTCCGGCCGCCGGTGCCCTTTCCTCTGTTTTTTATATATGAAGAAGTTTATATATGCAAAAATTTATATATGCAAAATTTTATACATATATGCAAGTATATATGTATTTTTTTGCATTTTTTTGTGTATATGTGTTTTACGTGTATATATGTGTACATGTTCATAGTGTTTTTTCATAAGTGAATTTTTTTGTTCATTGCATTTTTTCATATATATAATGTATATATGTGTGTGGTAGCTATATATATGATGAATGGATGTGGCTATATATGTATGTATGAATATAATGTTCATAGCATTTTTTTGTTTATATATGTTTTTTCATATATGTATTAATTTTATATTTAGGTTGTTAGTAGATATCGATTTTAGGTTAGTGCATTTTAGGTTAGTGTAGAGGAGAAAGTAAAAGAAGGAAAAGGAATTAAAGATGAAGAAGGAAGGAAGAAGGAAGAAGAAGAAGAAAAAGCATGAGAGGAAAAAGGAAAATAAGAAGAGGAAGAAAGGAGAAAAGGAAGAGAGGAAGAAGAGGAGAAATAAATAAGAAGAGGAAAAAAGAAGAAAAAGAAGAGGAGAAGAATAAAGGAATAGAGGAGAAGAAGAAAAAATCTTCTATTTTTTCTTCTTCTCCTCTATTCCTTTCTTCTTCTCCTCTTTTTTTTATTCTTTTTTTTCTTCTTCTTCCTTCTTCCTTCTTCCTCTTTTCTTCCTTTTCCTTAATTATTTTCCTTTCTCGAGGGAGAAGAAGAAAAAGAAGAGTAGAAAAAGAAAGAAAGGAATAGAGGAGAAAGAAGAAACTTCAACACGAGGGGGTGGTACCGATACCCCCTTCCCGATAACATTATTTTCCATGTATATGTATGTCGCATCGTTGTCGATATAACCCCCTCTAGATAACTTCGACATGAGGGGCGGTCGATATATATACCCCCTCTCGACCGTGATAACTTATACAACGGTAGCACCCCCCGGCCCTCGGCCCTCTCGCTCGACCAAAACTCTCAAGGACACCCAAACTCTAGAGAGAAAATGATGTTGGTCTCATACCCCCTCCCACCGCGCCCCTACCCGACAAATTAACTCTCTCGAGGCCACCCAAATTTACCAAGTTAAAAGAGCGTTATCGTCGAGGCCAACCCAAACCCTTGAAGCGTTGTGTCGAGGCGACCCCAAACCCTAGAGAAGCAGCGTCGAGGACACTAACATGATTCCTTATTGTGATTAGCTAGCTAGTTCTACGTTTGCCACTAATATATATATATATATATATATATATATATATATATATATATATATATATATATCCATCTGTACCATGTTTGAATAATTATTGGCATGTTGTAAATATTTGCAGAAACTATGGATCACTCCCGAGACGAAGAAACAAAAGCGATGTTGGGGGAGATAATCGCAAATGGAAGTGATGATGTTGCGTCATTTCTCCTCGACACCGATGGCCAGCTGGATGAATGTTCATGATGGCTTCGGCCCATTAATGCCGGTACAAGAAGAGGACTATGTTCATGATGGCCCCGGTGACACAATGGAGGTACAAGAAGGAGACCGTGCTGACTGCTCCGATGACCGAACCGAGTCCGGCCAGGTATATATATATTAGTTAAGCCCGTGCTGACTAGTTAATTGATGCTTCCATTGTTTTGGTATATGTACACATATTAATTACTCTCGTCTTTCTTCCTTATAATTTCTAGCCCTCCGGATCGAGCACAACTTCGGTAAGGAGATGAGGCCCGAAGAAAAAGTTGAGCTCGGATGAAAAGTTTGAGATCATAGAAATCGCGCCCGACGGTGAACCGATTGAACCCATCCGGACAAGGAAGGCATTTTCTGCTCAGTGCGGGGTTCTTGTTAGGGTCAAGATCCCGATCAGCATCCAGCAATGGTATAAGCCTAAGGAGGAAGACCATGAGGTGTCTTATGTCAATGATATGCAGAAAGAAGATCTTTGGACTGAGCTGAAGGCAAACTTCACCCTACCGCCAGAGGAGGATCCGGAGAATCCAATTAAAGAGCAACTAATCAAGTCTTGTGCTCTTAAGAAGATGGCAACCCTAATGAGGAGGTGGAGGAAAGAGCTGAACCAGTTTGTCGAAAAAAAAGTCACCAGAATTCATCGGCAAATATGAGAAGATCAAAGATCACTGGCCCGCATTTGTGGCCCACAAGACATCGGAAAAGAGTAAGAAGATGTCGGCGAGAAACAAGGAAAATGCTGCAAAGAAGAAGCTTCACCATCGCACGGGGTCAGGTGGCTACCTCAAAGCCCGACCTAAGTGGACCAAGGCTGAGCATGATCTGCTTGAAAAAGGGATCGAACCAGAGACAATGTACTGGCCAGACCGTTGCCGGACTTGGTTCTTCGGGGCTGGTGGAACATTGGACCCTGTAACAGGGAAGTGCGAGTGGACGGACGAGCAACTGGAAATACCAGTCAAGAACCTTCGACACTATATCACTGCAGCGCAGCGAGGGACGTTCCTTCCAAACAGGGAGAAGGACGAGCTCACAATGGCCCTTGGGAATCCTGAGCACCCTAGACGGATACGAGGCACGCCAGGCTCCATTTCGTGGAAGGTTAGTTTTCCGGACGCAGGGGGTTATAAAACCCACGAGAGGAGGAAGAAACTGGAGCAGGACCAACTGCAGACGCTGCTTGGAAGGGTAATGGGGCTAGAGGATCGAGAAGAGGAACGAGAAGCAGCAGATCGCAACAAATGACCTGCCGAAGCTTCCCCCGAAGCTACCCCGCCATCTCAGCGGAGAAGCAGTGTGGCTCCCACCGAGCTGCTTCAGCCGGAGCATGTCTTGACGGCTCCTGCCAGCTATCCCGTGGATGGTATCACGGAGTCTCAAAGTTGCCACATTATGGCGCGATGGATGACTTTGAAGGTCAAGGCGGCTGTTGGCCAAGTTTATCCTAGTGAACTCGGCACAACTTATCACTGCCAGCCGATTCCAGAAGGATATGCTAAGGTGATGGTGGATGAAATAACGGAGGGATTTGAGGACCTCTCGCTTGACCACCCTACCGGTGAAGGGGAGACTAGGCTGGGTTCTGCTCTGAAGACTCCATGCCTATGGCGGAAGGAGCTCATTAACCTTCCGAACTGGATGCCTCCGCCTCCTCCTCCTCCTCCGGCGAGTCAGGGCACTCCGCCTCCTCCACCGCCTCCTCCTCTAGCGAGTGACGATCAGGGCACGCGTGGCGGCACTCCGCCTCCTTCTCCGGCGCGTGGCGGCACTCCGCCTCCATCTCCGCCTGCGCCGGCACTCCCGTGCAGCCGGCATCCTCCTCCTTCTCCGCCTCGCCAGCAAGGGTGGAAGAGACCCGCCACCGCCCCGGCTGCTCCGGCGCGTCGTACTCCTTCTCCTCCACCTCGTAAGCAAGCACGAAAGAAGACAGACGCTGCAGCCGCTCCGTCTGCTCCGGCGTCTAGCAGCACAACCAGAGGCGGGAGGTAATACAAATACGGTCCATCATCTCTCAAGCCTCTAGAGAATTTACCGTACGAGAGGTCCGAGGAGGAAAACAATACGATTGTGCGGACCCACGTGAAGGACTTCTTTGAAGGGGTGAAAGCAAAGAGACATCCACCTCCGAAGGAGAAGGTAGATCCGGTGAAAGCAAAGCGCACTATCGATGCCTTGAGGAAACCACCAAAGTCTCCGCCGAAAACCAACTATGAGCGCATTACTGAACAGACATATCTCCAAGCCAAGCGGTCGGGAACTACTGTCAGTGATAAAAGGTTAAAAGAACGAGCAAAGGGGAAAAAATTGCCCAGCTCGGTGAACAAGCACAGCAATCGTGCCCCCCGCTCAATGTGTCTAATGCTCCGGGGA
This sequence comes from Triticum aestivum, assembly GCF_018294505.1. Classification (NCBI taxonomy): domain Eukaryota; kingdom Viridiplantae; phylum Streptophyta; class Magnoliopsida; order Poales; family Poaceae; genus Triticum; species Triticum aestivum. The sequence goes on from NC_057795.1 coordinate 20,847,336, forward strand.
TGGTGGCCGGTTATGGCAATCTTGAAGATTACCTGCCTGACGATGCACTTCCTGATTTCATGGAGGTGGACGAACACAGATACGAGTACGGGAAGCCTCTCGTCAAAGATGAAAAATCTCTGACAATAATGATGCAAAGATTCCATAGTTGGTACATGAAAACCTGCAGAGAGTCTGAGGGGACGAACAGTTTGTATCTGAACATTAAAGAGGAGCATGACCTCGTTTCAAATGATCTGTTGTGTGTTCTATTTGAGGAGTTCTTCGAGTTCTTCAATCAAAAGGCCCTCGATAAATTAATGGTCTTTTGCTACTGCCTGTAAGTACTATTTCTGTCATTAAGTCTCTATATATAGCTCGGCTCTTTCATTGCATGTATTTATAATTAATTATCCTCAATATATTATGCAGATTGAAGATCGTCGAGTGCAAAAAACAAGAAATTTATGATATTGGGTTCATTAACACAAATATCATAGATGTATTTCTGGTTGAAAAGCACGTCGAAGAGGCCGAGGACAACTTGCTACGATCGTTGATCAAAAATCAAAACAAAGATACCATACTCTTTCCTTACAACGGCCTGTGAGTGTTACTGTCGTGTGCATATTCGGTTTCCCTTATTTCTCGAGCGAGGTTATAGTAATGTAACTGATGAGTTATGCATGCGTGCGCAGGTACCACTATATTCTTCTGGAGATTAAGCTTGAGCGTGGACTAGTAACCGTCTAAGACTCGAGACGGAAAGATCCCGAAACCTATGCGGACATCACTGAAATGCTCAGCAAGTAAGTTCAATCGATCATTATCGCACCATATCGGCAACTTTTTGTTCATTTCCTGATATCTCAAGTAATAATAATTATTTTCTTTGTCTTGCAGGGTTTGGAAACAGTTCACCGCACAAGCTCCGGGACTGCCGAAGGAGCTACGATATACATACCCGAAAGTAAGTACTACTGGTTAGCTAGTTGCGCGCATCTCCCGTTGATTCTATAGCTATACTTTCATCAATGCCATTTATAATACTTCATTATCAGTTTGATTGACCTCTATTTCTCATAAAGTGCTTGTGGCAGGAGGAAGGGAATGATTTCTGTGGATACTACGTGTGCGAGTTCATCCACAACGCGACTTTGAAAAACAAGCGGGGCTACTCTAAAAGACAATATGAAGTGCGTAAGCAATAATATTCACAATTTCATTTTATTACACCATCATTTCTGTTGAGTTTCATTCATATATATGTATTAATTAACCCCCTTCTTCAAATTAGACGTGGCAGATGCGGGATGAACTCCCAGAACCAGATCGCATGAAAGCAATTCAAGAGGAATTGGCGGGATTCTTTCTTGAACACGTCATCAGTAAAGCCGGAGAATACCATGTGGAAATTGATTTCAAATGCTAGGGGTTTGTAATTAAGAGATCTTATACATATTGTACATGTATGTAGCCAGTAGCGTCGGATACATGATACGAAAACTTGTTGTTCGACCAATCTCTCGGAGAAGGAGAGGTCGATCGATCACTTCTCTCGGTATGCATGACGAACTTCTCTACTGAATGGTTCTCTCGATCACTTATGTGTATATAGTACGTAGCGTCGATCAAGCACGGACATAAGAGAGGACACTTCTCTCTATTAATTAGCTAGCTAACACAATATATGAAACACCTAAATTAACCCCCCAAAACCCCCAACCCCCTCTTTTCAAAAAAAAACAAAAACCCCAGCCACTGGAATGCAAACGTGGGGATGTCTTTTGGTCCCGGTTGGAGCCACCAACCGGGACCAAAGGCCCCCTGACTGGACTCGGCGCACAGGGCCACGTGGAGGCACATTGGTCCCGGTTCGTGTTTGAACCGGGACTAATGGGTGGAGGTATTAGTAACGACCCATTAGTCCCGGTTCATGAACCGGGACTAAAGGCCCTTACAAACCGAAACTAATTGGTGTTTTTCTACTAGTGCACCGTGGTTGCCGCTGAGCCACCGACACACCGGGAGGGCCTGTACTGCCGGATGGCCTCGCCGCTTGGACCTGCCTCCGTCACGCACTTGACGACGTCGAAGGAGGCAAGCAGCCGCATGACGCGGTCCACCGAAGCCGCCCCGCCACCCTTGTCCATGGTTGGGAGCCGCGCGGCTAATTCATCCGCCGTAACTGCGCAGCTGCCGGCTGATTGCCTCGAAGATGCCCAGCTCGATTGCCGCTTTAAGGGTCATGGAGACCGCAAAGCTGGTGATGAGCCCCCACGCATGCAACCATGTTTCCTCGTCGTCCTCACCACCCGCCGGATTAATCCTACTTCCGCCCACAATATTGTTATCCATTGGTACTTGGGTGGTGCCTATAGGTTGTATAGTTCCTTGGTGGTGCCTGGAAGAAGGTAAGTATATATAGGGAGAGATCACATCTAGTTCTGAATAAATAAAGAAGAGAAATGATGGGTGTGCCACTATATAACTTCTAAATGTGCAGGCTGCGACAACTTTGTTAAATCGTGGTTGTGCCACCAAACCGTGCGGAGAAATTGCACAAAAACCACTACGCGGCATTAGCGCTTGTTGCCATCTTCTTTTGGCCCATTTCTTCCTAGGCAAGCCTCACCACTTGACCGCGTCACTAACAATGAAGAGAAGATTCGCTTGTTACTTTCATTCGATGTGGCGCTCGATCAAGTCCAACAATATAACCCATACTTTCTGTGCCACCGCCATGCACACCACAACGGAAATACACGCCGACCTATGCCTGTTTGCAGTTCTTCCTCATCCGTCGCCTCCTCATTGCCGCCGTGTCCTCCCTCCTGGAAGCATCTGCTTAAATTTATGTACGATTCAAAATTCATCCATTCGAGTCCGGCAAGCACTCCCAATAATGCCATCGGGTGTGTGCACTAGTTTCCTGTCTCAGTGCACCCTTTTACCTGCCGGAGTGCATCGCTCAAAGCAACATAATCCAGACTGCGCCCCCTTCAATGTTCTATTGGGCCCTCTTGACATGGTAGTAGAACAACCTCAGGATCCCATTTTGCCCGACGGAAATTCACAGGGGCATGCGAGTGCGGGGGCACGCACCTGCCCAGCCCGCCTGGCCGCTCGATTGCCTCACGGTTCATGTAGTGGTTGAATCCTGCACGAGGGCACAGTAAGTTTTAAGTTTTAGTAGTTGAATCCTACATAGGGCATAGTAAGTTTTAAGTTTCAGCGTTGAAACTTACGGATTTTTCATCTGAAATTTCCATGTTTCAACCAAGTTTTATAGGTATAATTTTAAGCAATTTTTTTCTGTTGGTCGTAGAAACAAAATACCGGACAATTCTCGATAGCGCATACTAAGTTTCAATATTGAAACTTTATATATATATATATATATATATATATATATATATATATATATATATATATATATATATATATATATATATATATATATAGGGTAACGCTATTCTAAGCGTGAGTGTAGAATAGCTTATTCTACACCCCAGTAACGGTATGTACAAAATCTAGTAAAACGCTATGTAAAATGTAGTAATTATGAGATATATATTTTACTATCCAAGTTTTTGATTTCTTACATGGTCAAAAAATTTACTATATTTTACATGTTACGTTACTATATTTTGTATAGAGCGTTACTAGGGGTGTAGAATAAGCTATTCTACACTCAAGCTTAGTTTAGCGTTACTATATATATATATATATATATATATATATATATATATATATATATATATATATATATATATATACACACACACATATATATATATATATATATATATATAAGTTGTCAAAATATATTTAAAATGGATCTTATTTCAAAGTGTTGGTCACGAGAAACACGAACATGAAATAATAACTTAATTTGGAATTTTCATTTGGAAGATACATAATTTTGGAAATCAAAAGCCAAAATAAAAAAGAGCAGTGCTACAGGGACGACACATATCGAGCCGAAATCTGGACGGTGGATCAAATCATTGTTGGATGGCATCTTTTAGCAAATCAGCACCATTTAAGATGGACATCGTCCAGATCTCGTCCATGCACTGTCGTGTGTAGAGTACTTCCGAATAAAAAAAACGCGCGCCCACGACTTCCGTGCCCCTGATTCATGTGCCCTAAATCCTCGTCCTTTTGCCTGGCCGATGTTTGCAGTTGCCTATGGCCAAATTTCTCTTCAGCTTTTGTGCAAAGCATTGAAAGGTATCCCTCCGTTTTAAAATAAATGACCCAACTTTGTACTAAAGTTAGTACAAATTTGAGTCATCTATTTTGAAATGGAGGGAGTAGTACTGTCTGGTCAAATACTCCATCGAGCGAAAGACAATTATACAGTCCAAAAAACCTCTCTCTATATAGCTTATCTAAAGGAATACATATTGTCCCGACGTCTCTCTTGTTCAAAGTATATTAGTGGAACATTTGATCAATGCATTTACTAGACCCGTCCAAATGTCTGATAGTGCTGATACGAAAATGGAAGTGGTGTCGCGGCAAACATAAATTGGAAGTTAATAAATTAAACAGCATCTAGTGAACGATTGCGTCAGTTGAATTTGTTGACCAGAGCTACGGGTTACCGCCGGCCGGCAACGACGCCTGTCATTTGGTTCGGCATCACTATGGCACCTGCTTGCCTCTATGGATGCATTTGTGCCATTTGGTACGTCCAACCATCTCGGGCTGCCAACGCGTCTAGTTTTTTTTTTTTTTGACATGACAAGAGCTCGTGTAAGTTGATGTGACAGCAGAAGTGGAACAGTATACCAATTCAAACCGAATTAGGGGCAACAAAAAATCGTATGGGGTCGGAAGCAGAGGTTGATCTCGTCTAGTGTAGTTGATGAGACGGCAGAGGTTCGGCAGTAGTTGTTGGTCGTAGCGCTCGGTAGCATCCGGCTTAGATCGATCGGATGGGGCCAGGGCATCCGGCCGGCCATGTGATATATAGTTCGACCGATACCTGCAGCCTCGCAAGGTTCTTTACATTCAATATGAAAGAAAATACAATTGACAACAAAATATAAACATCCACTCCCACTGTTCACAAATATAAGATGTTCTACTCCCTCCAATCAATATTACTTGTCGCTGGTCTAGTATAAAATTGTACTAACTTTGTATTAAATCATCGACAAGTAATATGGATCGGAGGAAGTAGTTTTTCTACTTTGAATCGGATGAAAATAGACAAGTTTTATGGTGTCTGTTCACTCATTTCAGTCCGTGTTTCATTCATATTGAAATATCGAAAACAACTTATATTTTTGAATGGAGGGAGTACTTTACTTGGATTACAAGTGTGTCTACCAATATACAAGTGTGTCTAAAAAAAGAATAACAGATAAGCTAGTGAATATTACCTAGTGGCCACACCTGTAGAGAAATAGGGCAACTACGTCTTCCTCCTAAGAGACTCCGCCGATGCTGGTTCCCTCGCCGTTGGTTTCCTTCTGGTGCCAATGAGGTGGAGGAAACCCTCCTATGGGTGTGTCTATGTTGTCCGCGGTCACCCTTGCTAGAGTATGGGATAAGTATTGTTATCTGGCTCGCACCATCAATGGAGAGGAATAAGATCTACACATCTTTGTGCCGAGCTTCTGCCAGGGGCGAATCTTGTTCCTTGTTTTTGTCTTCATTTCATCTAGGGAAACTTGGAGTGCAAACACAGGGGTGCTCCCGTGCTACGCTTGGCCGAACGTGTGGAAACATAAGGGGCAAACGTAGGAGCGAGGCAACCCGACTTGACCAAGAACACAACTCGACGATTGAAGCACATAGGCCGGGGAAGTCCTAAGTGATAGTTATATTATTAAGTTTGATTATGATCCTGCATGTAATTATCATGAGAGAGGCAAATATGATTATAGAAATCTTCATGTTACAAAATCACCTCTTTTTGTGATGAATGTAAGTTGGAATGTCTTTTTGTCTTGAATGTACTAGGAGGTGATGGATCCACTCCTTGCTCGCCTTTTTTTTCTTTTTGGAAAATCCTCAACTGTGGCCTTTCTCGTGTGGATAGCAATTGGGTTAGGATGATAGTCCGAGTTAAACAGCATGCACTATGCCTACTTGTCTGGAGACAAATTGAACCTTGTTAAGTCCATTTTCACCAGTATTACTTAACAGTGACAAATTGACCCTTATCAGTGATGCTTCCGAGCAATTCAAGAGGAATTTGTCTCCAGTGGCTTAATAAGTGACCCTTATCAGTAAGCGGGATGAACTCCTACCACATGATCGCATACGAGCAATTCAAGAGGAATTGGCGGGATTCTTTGTTGACCACGTCATACCTAAAGACGGAGAATACCATGCGGAATTGCATGATTTGGGTAGATGATGTCAGGGATCGTAAAAGATGTTATATTGTATATATGTAGTATCGTCGGATAGATATACGGAAATTTGTTGTTCGACCAAGCACGGAGAAAGAGAGGTCACTTCTCTATATATATGTTCATGCATGACGATCTTGTGTAACGGCTTTGGGATGATAGCATTGTAAAACAGTATACCATTCTGCCATGATTGAAGCCCCACTGATTCATACTGCCTGTCCAGATTACCCAATCATACAATATGCAGATGATACCATCCTAGTGGCCAATGTTGATCACAGAAAGATTCAGCACATCCAAAATCCCCTTCTGCACTATGCTCAATACTCTAGACTCAGGATTAATTATGCTAAGTCTACAATGATCTCAATCAACACACCTGTTGATAAAATGAATGAACTCTCCAACCTTTTAGGCTGCAAGATTGGTACTCTGCCCCATACCTACCTTGGACTGCCACTGTGTCTCACAAAGCCTAGGGTGGAAGACTTCATACCAATGTTGAACACAATTGAAAATAGATTACTAAGTTCCTCTATAAGGCTATCATCTGGAGACAAATTGAGCCTTATTAAGTCCATTTTCACCAGTATGCCTACTTTTTTCATGTGCACTCCGATGATACCCAAAACAATCATCAAACAAATCAATTCCTATCTTATGAACTGTTTTTGGAAAAATTATGGCACAATGGACATGGGTACTATGCGTATTTCTTGGGATAAAGTCAGCAGACCAAAGCACCATGGTGTTCTAGGGGTATTAGATCTCCAGACACATAACAAGGTTGTTCTCCTCAAGTTTTTGCACAAGTTCTTCAACAAGATTGACACACCCTGGGTGAGCATCATTTGGGAGAAACATTATCATAAAAGATTACCTGAAGAGAAAAAGGTGGGATCATTCTGGTGGAGAGATGTGCTAAAACGTCTCTCTATGTTCAAGCAGCATGCCATCTGTAAAGCAGGCATGGGAGATTCAGTTTATTTATGGTCTGATAATTGGCAAGATTTTCCATTATATGCCAAATACCGGTAACTGCACTCATTTGCTATCAATCATGACATCTCTCTGAATAAAGTGTTGGAATATAGTGATATCAGTCAGCTATTTCACAGGCCACTATCTCAGCTAGCCTATGAAAAATTCAACACCTTGCAAGCTCTTCTTACTGGCCGACCCATATCTGTAAACCAAGATAGATGGACATATGCTTGGGCAACACCAAAATTCTCATCCATGAAAATGTACAAAGCAATCAAGGGAGAAGGCACAACTCACAACATCTTCAGATTTCTTTGGAAAACAGCATGCAAACTCAGACACAATCTTTTTTTGGCTGTTAATCTGTGATTGCCTCAGCACAAGGAACTTAATTCATAGGAGGAACATGTATTTGGAAGACTATACTTGTGTTCTATGTGCAGATGCTACTGAAGAAACAGTAACCCATCTATTTTGGGACTGTCAATTTGTTTGGAGATGATGGCGCTCCATAGCACCGAACAAGCTATGAGGAATCTCAGTATATGATGAAATACATCTAGCCATGAACAACGTCCGATCAAAAATTGCATTGGATATCATTATTATGGGCTGCTGGGGTATTTGGATAATCAGGAATGATAAAATCTTCATAATGGCTACTCCTTCTATTGATACATGGAAATATTATCTGAAAGAGGGTCTCCAAGTTACAGAGCTCAGAGCCAAAGCATCCAAGGCCGAAAAGATCAAACTTTGGAGAGAACAGAACACCTAGTTTAACCATGTTGTTCCCTAGAGCAGGCATTGGCTGAATAATTTTCTTTATTTTCTTTATTTTTGCATGTACATAACTTTTACTAATGAAAATTTACCATAGAACAATTGTTCTACAGTTCGTCTCAAAAAAAAACAAAAAATGGTAATATAGACGTCCACTCCCTATGTTCACAGATATAAGATGTTCTACTCCCACTGATTAATATTACTCGTCGCTGGTCTAGTACAAAATTATACTAACTTTGTACTAAATCAGCGACGGGAGGAAGTAATTCTTTTTCAAATTGGATGAATATAGACATGTTTTAGCGTGTTTGTTCACTCACTGCAGTCTGTGTTTCGTTCATTTTGGAATATCCAAAACAACTTATATTTGTGAATAGAGGGAGTAGTTTACTTGCATTACAAGTGTGTCTACCGATATAGAAGTGTGTCTAGAACAAAGAATAACAGATAAGCTAGTGAATGTTACCTAGTGGCCACCACCGAGAAATAGGGCAACTAGGTCTTCCTCCTAAGAGACTTCGCCGATGATGGTTTCCTCACGCTGGTAGCCTTCTGGCGCCAACGAGGTGGAGGAAACCCTCGTATGGGTTGTCTATGTAGTCCGTAGTTGCCTAGTTTGAGTATGGGTTAAGTATTGTTATCTAGCTCGCGTCATGAATGGCAAGGAATAAGATCTACACATCTTTGTGTCAAGCTTTTGCCAGGGGCGAATCTTGTTCCTTGTTTTCGTCTTCATTTTGTCCAGCAAAACTTGCAGTGCAAACACAGGGGTGCTCCCGTGCTACGCTTTGCCTAACGTGCGGAAAATATAAGCGGCAAACGTAGGAGCGAGGCAACCCTACTTGACCAAAGACACCACTCGAACATTAAAGCACATAGGCTGAGGAAGTCCTAAGCGATAGTTATATTATTAAGTTTAATTTTGGTCCTGCATGTAATTATTATGAGAGAGGAAAATGTGGTTATAGAAATCTTCATGTTACAAAATCACCTCTCTTTGTGATGAATGTTATAAAATTGGATTTTTTTTCTCTTGAATATACTAGGAGGTGATGGATCGGCTCCTCACTCGCCTGTTTTTTTTTCTTTTTGGAAAATCCTCAACTGTGGCCTTTCTCGCGTGGCTAGCAATTGGATTGGGATGATAGTCCGAGTTAAAAAGCAGGCACCTCTTCTCCTCTGGAGCAGCGACCCTTTAGAACATTTGACAAATGAAAGTTAAATGTGGTGGAGGACAAAACAGAGAGTAGATTTGTTTGTCGAGACCTTCAAAATAACCCGAAAACACACATGCAGCTTCATAGGCCTATCTTCTCCTTCCGTATAAAAAGAACAAGTAAAAAGAGGCCGGACAAAGTAAATGTAATGATCGCCTCTGGCCGCTAATTAATTTGCCAGCACAAGCTGCTGGAGATGTGGCCTCCATTCCTCTTCAGGCTCCACATGTGCACCTTCATAGGCCTATCTTTTAGACAAAAGATATCTCATCCATGTATACGGATCTCGCTGTTTGCACCTGTAGTAATTGCATGTTTCCATATGGCCATGCTTTCTAAAGGATTGTGAATCCACAAGCATTTAATCGATGAGTTGAAGTGCTGATGAGGTTCGTGCAAAGACATGATTGAGAATACTGGCCAGTTGCGGGCTAGCTGGTCGAATGTCTATTTAATTTGGTCTACCTCCACAGGCCGGCTACATCATGCCTTCAGACCAATGGAAAAATAGCGTGCTACGACAAAATAGCAAGGCATTCAAAATATTCTATTAGCATTCTATTAACGAGACATTGTACACTGATTTATTAAGGAAGGCATTTCTCAGAATGCTATAGTGTGCTATTAGCGATGTTATAGCGCGCTAGCAGAGGTAAATATATCAATCAGGTTTGATATAATTCATGTGTGCTATAGATTTTGGTAGTTCATATGTGCATCTATTTTTCTGGTGCATATATGTGTAGATTTGGGTGCAGGCATTGAATTTTCTGATAATTTTAATACAAGGTGTGATAACTACACATATGTATATATTTTTATCATAATTAGGAGAAATAAATATTAAAAATGATTGTACGCTGAAATCTCCATACCAATTTTACTAACTCAATGTAATAAAAATAAGCCTTATGTCTGTTATCTGGCAGAAACATGTGATACACAAACCCATATATGTGTTGCAGATTAAAAAAAGCTATAATCCCCATCTTACCTCAATTAGATATTTTGAGATCTATCTGCCGTAGTGTAACAGCAAAGTGCAAATTTATTTTTGAGGTAACTTAAATATCACCCCTTGCTAATATATTATGGTCTCAGGATCTCCTCATTGTCGGCAAAGAAAATGAATGTCTGCAGGCATTCCTGATAAAGAAAAGCTTTGACGATTAATTTAAAAAGTTGAAATGACCTAAACATTTGTCAAATATGTTGCCAACAGACATATGCTCTTGCCGACACAAGACCAAATTCAACAGCTCCTAATGAGCGATCCCCATGAAGAAACATAGTAGGCGCATATAGTACTTTAGTGACAAGAAAATCTGCAGATTGACCATGAAAGAGGATGGTGTGCTCCTTGGTGAGCGAAGGCGTTGATGAGCACACCGTTGCCCTACAATGTCAAGTGCTGAGGAGGCCCATGCCACGAGCTGATGGTGAGTACTGGCCTATTGCAGCTCCATGAGTTTCTTTTGTCTACATGTACGTGATGTGGGCAATGGTAATTATTTCAAGCAGGTTTGATCTATATCATACATGCTAAAAAGTTGGAGGTTTGATTATTATCTTGCGTGAGCTTTAGATTTGGGTTGGGCACATTCATCACATAATTTACTGCTTTTTGTATGAAGCATATATATGGCTGGTGATGACATGTTACTATATTTAGTTGGTTCATTGACTGCAGCCCGTGGGATTTGCCAATACTTTGGCACAAGATATGATAACTACACATATATCTACTTATGCCATTATTAGGAGAATAGTGCAAATAGTACTAAAATCATCATGTGCTTAAATTTCCATGCTAGTATACCGCTACAAGGTTATAAAATTAAGCCTTCCATTGTATCATTTGTGAGGAAGATCTCATGCACACACACAATTATCCATGTCATGAACCAATATGACTTTTATATTTTCAATGGAAAATAACTAGAATTCCCTGATTTTCCTCAATAGGGTTCTCTTAGAAATTTAATCATGAAAATAAATCAGGTCCCCTATCTGATGATGTTTAACAAAAAAAACTCTAAACATGACAATATATTTTTCATGTAATATAAATGGTTTCAATATCGCATTTTTTCATACAGAATGAATGAAGTGCATGGATTCACTACTTATTACCAGGGGGAAATGAATGCGCACATGTACTCCCTATAGAACACTTTGCATGAATATCTTATGTAAATTTGATCTTAAAAATGATATGCTCTTAACGATAACAGTAAAGATGTTATCGAGAGTGCTCAACATCTCTAAACCATAACACCAAACTCCGTCATAATTTGTAGGGAAAAAAGGATAACAAATGATACATCCACTGAATTTTGCATTTGCAAAACTACAGCCACCAATACACAAGCAACCTTCATGAATATAAAGTTCCTGGGATGAAAAATAGCTGTGTCTCGATTGATGGCTGGAAAGGAGTATACATGCAAACAGTACAATCACAAATGGATGGAGCTGTTTAACTCGATCCTTTTATCTATACAAAATTAGAAATTAAATACTATTACACTGATCAAAATAGTGTCCTGAATGTCCCTATTTGAATACCGAAAACACTAGCCTCTGTAGGTGCACGGGGTTAATAACTAGTATGTCTAATTAAGAACATTCTATCATAGATGGCTTTAGCATCCCAGACATATGGATTATGCAGTTCTCGTGGCAAAAGTAAATAGATGGTTAAGAAGCTCAATGATGAAGATGAGAGGGAAAAGAGACAGGCAGCTGAACCGTACATGTTTGAGGATGTAGACCATGCAACCCACATACATTATATAAAATTACTAATAAGAAACATAATGTTGAACATTTCTAAAATACACGAGGTACATCAGGAGCACATAGAACAGGGTTTGGTGAGGAAAACGCATATCAATTCTTATAGTAGAAACACAACAAAAAGTGAAAACCACTGATAATGGAAACTGAGAACAGCCATCACACGGTCGCTCTCGTAACTACTTGTAGTACTGGGGATTTCATATTGTTGGCGAATAAATAATAAAGTGTGGTTTGCTGATCGATCATGCAGTGGCTGTGATCGGGACGCTGTAGAGGACGAGTGTCTCGACGGTGAGGCCGGGGCCGAAGCCAAAGAGGACACCCCACTCCTTACCCTCTCCAGTGGTTGCTTGGCCATCCTGGGAAGAGGTCTTACGCATCACGTCGAGGACGAAGAGGACACATGCGCTGGACATGTTGCCGTACTCCGACAAGACCTCTCGGCTGGCGCGCATGCGTTCCTTATCAAGGCCAACTTTCTCCTCAACCATGTCCAGGATCGCCGGCCCGCCTGGGTGTGCAATCCAGAAGATGGAGTTCCAGTTGTGGATGCCAAGAGGCTTGAAGGCGTCCTCGAGCGCTTGCTCGATGTTCTCGGAGATGAGCCCGGGCACGTCCTTCAGAAGGTGGATGGTGAGCCCTGCCTCTGTAAGGTGGCCGTTGATGGCATCCTCGGAGCCGGGCAGGATGGTCTGGCTCGCTGATACCAGCTGGAAGAGTGGCTTCTCGAAGGGCTCGTCGGGGTCGGCACCAATGATGGCAGCGGCCGCGCCATCGCCAAAGAGCGCATGTCCGACCAGCGAATCCAAATGGGACTTGGAGGGGCCACGGAATGCCATGGCGGTGATCTCCGAGCAGACCACCAGCACGCGTGCGCCGCGGTTGTTCTCGGCGATGTCTTTGGCCATGCGGAGCACGGTGGCACCGCCGAAGCAGCCTTGCTGGTACATCATGAGGCGTTTGACGGTAGGCGAAAGGCCGAGAAGCCTGGTCAGCTGGTAGTCGGCGCCCGGCATGTCCACGCCGGAGGTGGTGCAGAAGACGACGTGGGTGATCTTCGACAGCGGCTGGCCCCACTCCTTGATGGCCCTCTCTGCCGCCTCTTTCCCGAGCTTGGGGACCTCGACGACGACAATGTCGTGGCGCGTGTCGAGCGACGGCTCCATGTGGGAGCAGAGGCTGGGGTTCTTTTTGAGGATCTCCTCGGTGAGGTGCATGTGCCTCTTCCTGATCGTGGACTTCTCGCACATCCTCTCGAACTTCTCCTTGAGGTCCGAAAGGTGCTCGCTTTTGGTGACCCTGAAGTAGTAGTCCGGGTAGGTGGCCTGGTACACGCAGTTGGCCGGGACGGCCGTGCCGATTGCGAGCACGGTCGCCAGACCCTCCGCCCGCTGTGCCCTTCGCACTTCCTCCAACTTCACCGCCGCCATTGATCAGCACCAGGGGGTACTAGCTAAGTAGCAAGGTTTTGTAAGGTGCACTTAACATAAGATTGTATTTCAAACTCTGGTGATAGAACTCACTGGGAGTGCTGCCACTTTATAGAACATGATTTGCTAATGGGTTCAATTTGTTTATACCGGGGTTGAATACACCGACGACTGAGCTTGTTTGTTTTCTTAATTCTGATGGGAGCGCCTGCAGCTTAGAGAAACTCTACCAAAATAGCGGTCTTAAGGAGCACGTACGGTGCACAAGAAATCAGCTTAATTTAGCAGTCGCGGCATTGTTTCAAATTTTAAAAGCAAGAACCAAAAAACAACTCGGCCAGTGAGTTTGCCTTGTTCGGCCCGCGGCAAACAGGCCACAGCTGGACCGGGTCAGCAATCATTATAAGGAACTCGACAAAACAAAAAAGCAACTACTGCCGAGTACGTAGAAAGGCAAACTCGTCAAACACAGAGTGGTAGACGAGACGCGCCGTTAACGGCGATGCCACATGGCATGCACGTTTGCCGAGTTCCATCTAGGCTGACGTACTACCTGTGTGAGGCTCACACGTAGCATGCCTTGTTTTGCCTAGTTCCATCTGACAAAGAGTCGGCAGATCCTTCACCGAGTTCCTGGCACGCGGTTTGCGAAGTACCTTTGTTTTGTTGTCGGTTGCCAGGTAGGAGGTCATTGGGGAGGCCAGTTCTCGATTTATGTTCGAGTCAAGGTATTGGTGCTCAGTCCGTGAAGTGCAACGCGCGATGGACTCAAGGTGTGGACTTATCCCTAATCATTTACCCCCTGATTTTACATGATGTTGTTACCTATGTCCGCATGCACCTATCTAATGCTACCTCAATAAAGATTGGTGCAAGGGAATGCAACATGAGAATTGTCATTGGCGTCGTGCTTTGCAAATAAATTCTGAAAAAAAGTTTAATTGATGGGTTAATCAAAAGCCAAAAAATATGCTGTAAAATCCCATGTTCATCAGAAAATATAGACATCAATCTAAATGATCTTTTACAATGATCCCCTGTTCATCCATGACGCAAGTACTTGGCTGGCCGGCTGCAACATCCTTCAAGTGCAGATCAAAATTTGAACGATAAAGAGGAAATAAACACTAGTGGCACCAGTAGCCCGCCGGCCGGCCTGCCGAAACGTCCTTCGTCCTTGGTATATATGGGTGTCCTATACCAGTTGGCGTTTTCGTCAATCATAGCAGCTTTGACATAAGGAGGCTGGTACTTGACCCATTATCTCAACTATCCAAGCCTAGATGGAAGTTCTCCTTGGATTCACGTCCTTCATTTCTGTTTTAAAATTCTTTTTTGCAGTCTTCCGTTAATAATAGGACACATGGAAGCTGATGTGCATTAGCGATAAAGCAACAGCGATAACGACGCATGGTATCACCATGCTACTTGGGAAGCAGGGTACATCGGATGAGCGAGCATACCCCCAGATATGTGTCTTTCCACGTCCCAACAGATGAGCTAAAAAATAATGCCACCTTCCTCCTACAGCTAAATCTATATCTATATATGTACTCTATATCTATATCTATATCTATACCTACTAATAAAAGAAATAGGTATTCTTAGTCCGTTATGCTATTTTATAGTAAAACCCTTGATTTTTCTGACATTAAATCCACAGTACATATCAAATGTTTTTTAAAATATTCATATCTTCTAAAACGTAACTCCAAATTTAACATGTTATATATGAATTTTGATTAGAAAAATATGTAGATTTTGAATATGATTACCAGTTAAGAATTAAAAAACATACTATCTAGGATGCAATCTTAATCAATAATGCATTATCCGTCTGTTTTTTTTTTCGTTTTCCTTTACAGGCCCATAAGAATACCCCATTTCACACATGACATGAATAAATGCATGATCACTTGATCATTTCTTTTATGAATTAAATCTATATGCAAGCCGCGTTACCTGTGGACTCCTGAACTGTGCTTCTGTCAGCTAAGACCATCATTGTCTGCCGTAGCTACAAATTATCGGATTATAGACCATTTTTTTTTGTAAATTAAGGGCATGTGGTATTCTTTTTCTCCCCTTGCAACGCACGGGCCTTTTTGCTAGTAGTTTCTAAACTATGCTTATGGGACAGCCGGTGTATGATGTGATCTAACGCGTGATTAAAGTTTCATTTTATGTTACAAAGATTTGCACAATATATGCATTACTAGTTTCTTCCAAAAAAATCTATCTATCTATCTATCTATCTATCTATCTATTATTATTATTATTACTACTACTATTATTATTATTATTATTATTATTATTATTATTATTATTATTGTTATTATTATTGTTATTATTATTGTTATTATTATTATTATTATTATAAGACAGAAGAAAAGGAACGGTGGAGATTTCTTAAACTTCAGTTATGGAAATTTAACGGTGGACATTCATCATCTTATATACGTAGGCCAGAATAGATGAAAATGATACAAAGAGGCTACGTGCAGTTAGGATCCCCATTCAGGTTGTCTTGTAAGACAAATGCATAAAGTAGTGCAGGACTCACACGAAGGATGTGCATGTGAACAGGAAATCTCCGGCAAATAAATACAACCTGAATGGGGATCCTAACCGAACATCGAATTTTTGACCATGATAAATCGAACGTGTTTTATGGCAATTTTAGTTGACACGAGTATGTCAACTTAGTTTGCAAGCATGCATGGCAATTTCTGGTAAAAATAAAACTGAGGGCGGCTTTGCCATGCATATCAACTAAACTTGCCATGGTCAACAAATATAAATCACCCACCCACAAGAAAAAATGCCACAAAAAACTTCTATTTGCCATGGTCAAATCCCAAACGTTTGGGACTTTTCGGCGTCCTATTTAAAAGGACATAACATGCACATTATCCTCTCTTACCCTAGGTTTGCCACTACAAGAAATATGTCAACTAGTGACCTTCTGTCAGTGACCCTGGAAGAATTGGTCATAGATCTATGACCATTTCAGACCAATTGGTCAAAAGCTGTTCGGGGGGCTCCAACCCTAAACCATTGCGACCATTTTGGTCAGAAAGGTCGTAATTTCCTTACATGAAATGGTCACAAAGCAAACAGTGCTATTCCGCTGCCTTATTTCTAGTCGTTAACGAACAATATAGATGGTCATAGCCTTGTAGATTGTGGTGGGTTGTGATGACTAGGCGCCATCTCATCAGTTTTGCTTATGTGTCATGTCCATGTGGCGGTTTTTGCCCTAGGTTGTGAAGCAACCTATATTTCTGTTATTCCAAAAATTGCCAAAAAATTCTCATAAATGTTTTGGATCATATCTTCATCAAATATGTCAAAAACATTCCTTGCCTAGTTCAAAAATAATTCGAAAATATTCATTTTACTAATCTATTTAGAGCAGCACTTTGTGAAGGAAGTACCACTTTGGCATGTCCAAATGGTATCCATTTTCTACAGTGTTTTCCTATGCCCAAATAACCATCCTACACCAAATGCCAGCTCAATCCATTCATTATTTTGAGCCCAGCTTCAATATTCGTATTTATGTCCAGTATGGTACTTTGTAAAGCAAGTACCACCTAGGCTCCTCCTTTTGAGGTGACAATTTGTGAAGACGGTCTTCTTAGTAACTGATCATCCTCAGCCAGAACTCACGCCCATTAGCCATGTGCATTTCCCGTACCGCAAATCAAAAACTTGGCTGCTTATTCATGTTTGAGCATCGATCGGTCTCCGCGTGAGAATCTTATGTTGTGATTTTCTTCCTAGCACCTACCTTGGGAGTGCCCAACCCACTAGACATGCCTAGGCCGCTCAGAACACATGGCAACGCCACAGTCACGCGGTGACCACGCGGCGGGCATGCGACCTAACGCGCTCTAGAGTTGGGGCCCTCGGCCACCGTCCAAACCTCGATGTCTCGCCATCAAACCATGTATTTCTGATTAAATAGATACTTATTTACCTAGCAATGATTTTTGGAAAAAAATAAAGAGCAAACTATGAGGCACCTGAAGTTCAAATTTGACCCGCTTCCAGCTGAATCAGCGGGAATTTGTCTTTTTCACCAGAGGGGGATCAAAACATTTGACACCCAATCATTTTGTCAATTGTGCATTATATATGGCCTAGTATTTTATAAAATTTGTTAGGTATAATTTTACAACAAATATATGGTAGATCCTTCATAAAAAAACTCATTTTGGGCCCTTGAAAAAATGGAAAATGAATTTTTCATCCAAAGAAAATGAAAACTTCCTTAGGCAACATTGTTTGTCATTCCAAGATGCACCCTTGTGCATGATATGAGGTCATTTGAACAAACTATGCCATGAATGTGGCCATAAAATTGATCATTTGGCTTGAAAGTCATAAATCTTCACACATGATAGCTCATTTCTGAGAACATTTTTTTTGAAATAATTACCGTATTATAAGTTTATTATTTTTCCTAGAAACTTGGTCACATATAATGACACAATGCGGAGGTTTTCCAATTTTGTGATTTTTTTAAATTTTTTATGCCCGTTTCAAAATGCGGTCAAAACGCCGGGAATGACCGTTCCTAGCTAGTGGTTGAATCTTGTAATTTTTTTGGTGTTTCTCTGATTAAATAGATACTTATTTACCTAAAAATGATTTTTGGAAAAAATAAAGAGCAAACTAAGAGGTAGCTACAGTTCAAATTTGACCCGCTTCCAATTGAATCGACGGGAATTTGTCTTCTTCACCAGAGGTGGATCAAAACTTTTGACACCAAACCATTTGGTCAATTATGCATTAAATATGTCCTAGTATTTTGGAAAATTGATTTGCTACAATTTTGCAACAAATATATGGTAGGTCCTACACACAAAAACCTCATTTCAGGCACTCGGAAAATGGAAAATGGTTTTTTCGTCCAAAGAAAATGAAAACTTCCTTAGGAAATATTGTTTGCCATTCCAATATGCACCCTTGTGCATAATATGAGATCATTTGAACAAACTATGCCATGAATGTGGCTATAAGATTGATCATTTGGCTTGAAATCCATGAATCTTCACACTTGATAGCTCATTTCTGAGAACACTTTTTTAAAATAATTACCATATTACAAATTTATTATTTTTCCTGGAAACTAGGTCACATATAATGACACACTGCGGAGCTTTTCCAATTTTTTAATTTTTTTGAATTTTTTATGCCCTTTTCAAAATGCGGTCAAAACGCCGAGCTTGACCGGTCCTAGCTAGTGGTTGAATCTTGGAATTTTTTGGTGTTTCCCTGATTAAATAGATACTTATTTACCTAGAAATGATTTTTAGAAAACATAAAGAGCAAACTACGAGGTAGCTATAGTTCAAATTTGACCCGCTTCCAGCTGAATCGGCGGGAATTTGTCTTTTTCACCAGAAGTGGACCAAAAACTTTTGACACCAAACCATTTGGTCAATTGTGCATTAAATATATCCTAGTATTTTAGAAAATTGATTTGGTACAATTTTGCAACAAGTATGTGGTAGGTCCTTCACAAAAAAACCTCATTTCAGGCAGTCGGAAAATGGAAAATGAATTTTTCGTGGATCAAAAGCATTTTACATAAAATCATTTGGTCAATTATACATAAAATTTGGTCTAATACATAGAGTTGGTAGGTTCGTCACAACAAAACTATTTTTTATACTTCAACAACGAAAAGTGCTTTTCTCCTGCAAAAGAAGTTATTTTTAATCATTTACGACCTATTTATATGGTCATAAAATCATCAAGGCCTTTATTGCATTCTGATTGGTCCACGAGCACCTCACGCGGATCATGCCCGACCACCGTTGGATAGGCCTGGATTCGATGGCAGCCCTCTCCCCCACCCCCTCTACCCCTCATCCCTCTCATCCCCCTCCCGAATCAGCGCAGCTCTCGTCCAAACCCTAGCCGCGCCCTCCTCCGTGCGCCGCCTCCCCCATCGATTCCTCCCAACACCGTCGATCCCCTTCAACCTCTTCCACCCATCCCCTCGCCGCCACCCACCTCCGCCACCCACCAGTCCCCTCGCCGCCACCCACCTCGGCCACACCTCCCCTCCCCACCTCAGATCCTCTCCCCTCTTCCCACTCCCAGATCCAACTTCCCACCGCCACGTCCGGCGCCCAATCCCGGCGACCTAAGGCGGGATTTGACGGTGCCCAGCAGACCTACACCCGTCACCGGCCATGGAGGCGGTGGCCCTCTCGGCCGGCGACGCGCGGACGAAACCTGCTCCACATCTCCTACAACCATGACTACGTCTGCTTCACGGCGGGGACAAAGACGGCCTTCCGCATCTCCATCACCTGTCGCCAAACGCGGCCGCGACATGCGACGGCGACCTTCCGGCGCTCGGCCGCGGCCTGGAGCTACAACATTACGCTCCTCCCGGGCGACGGCATCGGGCCGGAGGTGGTCGGCGTCGCCAAGGACGTCCTCTCCGCCGCCGGCGCCAAGGAAGGCAAGCTTAGCCGAACCCTACGCCGTCCATGACTTTGAGCTCCGAGTGCTAGAAGCTAAGCTAGATGGCTGACCCCATTGTTTGCTTGCGGCTGCAGGCGTGGAGCTCCGCTTCCGGGAGATGCTGATGGGTGGCGCGGCGCTGGACGCCGTCGGGGTGTCGCTCCCCGACGAGACGCTCGCGGCGGCGCGGGCCTCCGACGCCATCCTTCTCGGCGCGATAGGAGGGTGAGTGGAAATGATCTGGCAATAGTAATTAGTTCAGAAGTTGTGGTGTGCATCTGTGACTTTCAGTTTCAGTAAATGGACGCTGATGTTGCGCTTGCAGGTATAAGTGGGACAGCAATGAGAAGCATCTCAAGCCTGAGACCGGGCTGCTCAACATCCGTGCCGGGCTCGGCGTGTTCGCCAATCTGCGGCCAGCCACGGTGTTGCCGCAGGATATATCCCTACTTGTTTCAGTTTCAGTGCATTTCACATAAGTACTATGCTTTACTCGACAGCACTGCCTTTCGTACTCTAGTTTGCTAGTTGCATCCAAGGCCATGTATCGAACGCATCGCATTGTCTCCTGCATCCCCGATGTAATCTCTAGTAGCGGCACATAGTTTAACCAAGGAGCAAAATACTAGCAAATGTAGCCATAGCTGCAGGATTTGGGATGGGTGGACTTTTTTAATTCACTTAAGAATAATAATGTCCTGTGTAACTACTTCCCTCTCTGACCTGACACTTTTGTAGTTAGTAGATGCATCTACTTTGAAGAAAGAGGTGGCTGAAGGAGTGGACATCATGGTTGTTAGAGAGCTTACTGGAGGTATTGTTGACTAAATTATGATGAGATATGGGTGGTTACTGGTTGCCCCTCTTTTCTTGCTGATTTATGCATTTCCAGGTGCATTCTGATGAAACTTGAAATTTGTACTGCTCTGCGTGGAAGGGATTTACTTCGGACAACCTAGGGGTTTTGGTACCAATGACGAGGGAGAGGAAATTGGCTTCAACACTGAAATATATTCAGTTTCTGAGGTAATGCACTGTTCCTCAGACATTTCACTGTTTTTTCAATGTATGAACCCTCTGCTCAGTTAACTAGCTAGCTCACTAGTTGTTGCTGTGGTGGTTTAGGGTCCTGGAGAACGCCTGCAGGGACGACGAGGAGATGCGCGCCATCCTTGGCGACAGCATCGGCTTGTTTTTGAGCTGCTGCCACTTTGAGCTGCTGCAACTGCTCTCAGTTTAATAATTTTAACTCTTCTGGCATTTTTAAGTATGCACAGTGTATTAGTGTATCATCATCTGTGTTGTTTGATTTATATATGGTGCTGATGGTCTTGCTCACCTTGTGTCTACCTACTACCTGCAGATCAACGAGTCTTTGGCTAGCGACCTGATGGAGAGGGGACTCATCACTCGTACTCATCACTCATCAGGATGGTGTCAATATTGTGGGAACTGTTCTAGTGCCTAATCTGTATCCCAATTCAGGCTCCAAATGCGCCCCATTTACTTCACCTCTAGAATATCTCTTTGCTGCCTTTGTGGAATAGTAACATATGAATTGTCATACCTGCTTAAATCTTAGTCGCTACATGCTAGTAGGAGATTATTTACCAATTCTATCTTCTGCGATTAAAACAAATCCACGACAGAGTTGCAGCAAACAGATTTTACCAGTTCTATCTTCTGTATCAAAACAAATCCACAACAATTTTCCAATGACAGTAGTAGCAAACTGATTTTTATCAATATTGTGCAAATTGCTCTAAAGTAGAAGTTGCTTTTCCTTTTCCTTAAGTTAGTTGTGCATTTATAAACCTATTTGAACTTTTCTAGTTCTTCAATGTATCCATCCATAAATGTTTTATATGGATTGTTTTGGAATGTGTTTTTTTGTTAGCTTATGTCGTGCATCACAAATGGTATCAAGTTCCAATTTTAGTTTTGTTGTTGTTAACCTCTACAATCCTTGTCTATAATCCTTATCAGCATATAATTAAGTATATGAATGAATCCTTTCGAGTATCTGAAACTAGATGTTTTGTTGCTCATATATAGTAATTAAAAGGAGTGGCCAGTTTCTCATCACACACTGTTATTATCACTTCATGGCTTGATCTGTTGTGTAAGGCTGCTGTAGGTGCTGAAGTGTGATCATTTTTATGGCTCACATGCATGTTGCGTGTTTGCTGACTTGGCATGACGTGCACAGAAACTTCAGCGCATTCATACTGAATAGCACTTCTTAATTTTCATGCAGACTTGCTCTAGCTCTTCTTAATTTTCATGCATGTTTCTTTCCGGACTTAAATCTTACTAAATAGCACCCCATCACTTGGTGTTGTTGTTATTCATCCTATATCCTCGCTATCCTGTTTTCTTGTTGGCAGATATTTTGCCTAAATTCAAGACGAAAGAAGATGTTTAAAGAAGCGCCAAGACATTTTTGTAGACCAAGTTAGCTAATAATAGCTGGGTGTTTTGGGCATTGTGAACTCCAGAATTTCTTGTATCTTCTCTGTTTTTGAATAAAATGTTGTATGTTTCAGAATTACAATTTCTGTTTCATATGAAATAGTAATTATGTATGTGATTTGAAATGTGTGCAAGGGAAACATGACTCATGAGACCCACTTATCAAAATAATTTGAGCACATTTGAAATTTCTGATGTGTGGGACCCGTGTATGATATTATGATATTTGGGACAAATGTAAAACAGTGGAAAATAAAATGGCAAAAAATAAAAGATCATACGTTGTAAAAGGCCGCATCTAGAAATAAAAAGGCCGAATTGCTGGGCCAGGCCCATGTAGCTAGCAAAAATTAATAGGAAAAATAAATATTGAAAAGGCCGAATTATTGGGCTAGGCCCATGTAGAAAATCGAATTGGACCGGGCTGAATCTTGTGCCACATCAGATTGCCACGCTGGATGCCTACATGGCCTGTGGAGGTTGCTAGTGACCAAAACGCCACAGTAGACGTATTTTGGTCATAAACGTCTACGATCTTCTTACAGAGAAGATCGTGAATGTCAGTTTATGACCGCCAGCTTTTGATCTTCTGTTTTTGGTCACAAAAAGGTCGCAAATGAAAAACAGTGACCTTTCAGTGACCAATAGTCAAGGTCACAAGTTGATATATTTCTTATAGTGTGCCCTGTGCAGCTCATAGTGTCCGTCGGCCAGATGCAACGCCTCCAAACTAGCGGCACCAACTCGCCGGGCGGCCTACTCAATGCAATAGTAGTACTACCACATCGAACTCATCAAGCTTAATTATTCCAGAGGGCCGAACAGGTGCAGCATCTACCAAGGGCCGCACAACGAGCCGTTCATACTCGGTGAAGACCATCGGATCGCTTGCCGTCGCGTGGCAGCCTGACCTCCGACATCTCAATCCAGTGGTTGCGTCGATGCGCAAAATGTTCGCCCGCATATAATAACATCAAGTTTTTTTTTCGCACGAAAATAAAAGAGACGATCAAGACCGCCATGGCTGCTCCAACCACTTGAACTCTAGTCGACTGACCTGCGGTGTCCTCTTGGTTTCTCGCGGCCTCCGGGTGCATGCTACCACCGTTGGAACTGCTAACCCTGGGCCTCCTAGAACTTGATGACCGACACATTAATTATCATGTAGTGTGAGTTTTTCCAAATCCTAATTAGCTGTTTTTTTTCTTGATAGCAACATGATCAATTGGTTGCATACTATTTCATAGCAAGACTGGGCGGTGTTCCTCTACATGCATGGCACCACGGCCAGGATGCAGGCCACCGAGAGCTCATGGTCGGCACTGCCGTGTTGGGCAGGAGGTCGTTTTACATCTGTAATTGTACACGCTCCCGGCGGCCACATTTTTTCACATCATGCCGACACACCTTATGTAGTCGACTGGCATGCCTTTATTATCAAGGCTGACAAATCTGGAGCGAAACAATAGAATGCAAGTAGACCCTTAAGCATTGGTGCATCTACACAGGTTTAGTTCTGTATATTTCTTCATGTTCATGATTGCCTAACTTTGTGAGACATTTTTGATCAACCCATAAATATTTTTTAACAATAATGCTAAACACACGGACCCTATACAGAAGTTTGTAGACTCCTTCCATCTATCTAAACTGCCCCCCCCCCCCCCCCCCCCCCCTCTGATTTTCAGCTGGCTGGGGTCCCTCCCTCCCCCTTATCCAATCACATTTTGCCAACTGAGACTAACCCTGTAAAACCCCTGCAAAAGTCCGGGAGAAGGGATCGGGCAATCCCACCACCCCTACAATATACATTCATATAACTTCTTATTTATAAATTAGTTTTTTAAATACAAGTTGTTGATTATGCTCAGGGGCAAATTGATACTGTATATCTCTTCACAAAAGGGTTGAAGGTGTGTGCACCTCTTCGTTTTCTTTCTAATCTGAACCTCTCCCTTTTCTCGCGTCTGCCAAATCAAAACACTAATAGGTACTCCATACTTCCATCCTTATGGAACTCATGCGCTGGGATGGCGGTGGAGGCGATTGATATGCAGAGCTATAACGAAGAAGCAGCTGTTAACAACAAACATAATTAATCCACACATACAACCATGTATTACTACCAGCGCTGCGACACGGATTAATAGGTAAATACTGTTGTTCTACTTTGATAACTCATTTCTGACTAATTCCTATGTTATACTATTCTTCTTGAATTTAACGGTCTATGCTAGTGGTAATTTACATCTAGCAAAAAAAAAGTAGCAAATCATATCAATCAATGCACTAGGTAAATGGGACGCCTAGAGTATACCTGGCCATGGGAAGCCCGGCCCGGAAAAGCCCGACCCGGCCCGGCCGATGCTGCCCCAGGGCCGGGCTCGGGCCTAGATTGCCCGGGCCCGTCGTTTTTTGCGTTTTTTTGAAGGTCGGGCCGGGCCGGCCCGGGCCGAGCCGGAGCCTGACGGGCTTTTACATGTTCAGGCCGGGCCGAGCCGGAGCCCGACGGGCTTTTACATGTTCAGGCCGGGCCGGGCCGGGGCCTGGGTTTTTTGCATCGGGCTTGGCTAGGCCCAGCCCAAAGCCCGGCCCGGCCCGAGGTATGGCCAAGTATAGCCTAGAGTAATATGAGCAAGGTATTCAGTTAATCAAAAAACACAACCGCAACCAATAATGCCGAAGTAGAGGGTATAGAGAAGCATGCCAACCATTCATATACTATTGAATTATTGACAGAAAATATAAGACCATACAAACTTTAAGCATCACCCACGTATACACACTTTAAGCAACATCACATGCGGATGCGGTGAATAATAGATATTGTTGGATAAGCAAGCTACGGGTGGACTTCGATGAGGGACCGCATTCCCAAGACGTTGTGAATTTTGTAGTGACTAAATCCGGCTTCCATGAACATCTTGTGCCAGTTGTGCTCCTCCCTTGCTTTACCATTAAATAACATCATCATGGCCAAATCCATGGTGACCTGGGCTTCAAGCATTTCGTGTGAGGTTGATCCAACGACGGTATCAATGATTATCACCTTGCCAGCTTTGGCTCCGTGGGAAATGGCCTGTCTACATCGCGTGAGGATCTTCACGCAGTCCTCATCGCTCCAGTTATGCAGCACATGCTGCCAAATGGATCAACCATAAGTAACCTTATTAAAACTGCGACACTTATTATGAATCGGGGAGAGTAGGAATCAGATGATGTCATTAATTAAGAAGTGAAGTTACTTAGTACCATGATATACCTTAAGTAGAACAACATCAGCGGGAGGCACAAACTCCATCATGTCACCAGCAACGAGCTCAACTGTGCCATCAGGCGGAATTCCTTCTATCACCTGTGGGAGTTCCAACACCGAGCACTTGACCCGTGGGAAAGCCTCAGCGATGGTCCTCGCCATGGTGCCGTTCCCGCCAGCTACGTCGACCAACGACGTTATCCCGGCGAACACCTCGCTGCGTTCACGGATAGCAAGGGCAGCGATGAACTTGCTGGTGGCACCCATCGCCCCGTTGAACAACACGTTGAATTCGGGATCACGACTACCGACGCCATACAAGCTCCCACCATGCGCCATCGTGAACGGCGAACCCATCGTGGCTCCCTCCTCCTCGCTCAGGAGCCACTGGTGCAGCCGTAAGGAGGCCGTCACGAACAAGTCGGTGGTGTCCAGGAGCACGCACAACGACATGCATGAGCTGCCTTCCACCAGCAGACGAGAAACTGTGTTGAGGTGGTAAACTGTGGTTGGTGCCCCATCGCCGTCGGCTGGTGCTGATGCGGCAGGGACAACATCCTCGGCCGTGAAGATCCCTGCCGCAGCCAGCATGTTCATGAGGCGACATAGGTAGGGGCCTTTGCTTGGATGGAGGGGGACGGCGGAGAGCAGGTCGGGCAAGGAGGCGGCGCCACCGCAGCGGTGGAGGACATCAGCGATTCCAAGCTTCACGGCACTGTTCAGTGCCATGGACTTGACGTACGCAAAGGTGTGGCAAAAGAGCTCGGCATCGGCTTGCAGAAGCTCAGCTTTTGAGGTGGCTACCATGGGCATGGCTGTGGTCTGATTCATTTCCCGTAGTTTTGCTATAGGTATTACGAATGGACATCTGCAGTGAGGGTTACGGCTGATTTATAGGACTGATAGCACCACACGATCATAAGAGTGGCAAATTATGAGGCGGCGCGGCCTAATAATTAACAAAAATACTCATTTGCTACCAATGATGGTAGCTGCTCATGCTGCACACGATCGACAAGTGGCCATGACACATGTGTTCTTTTCGAAGCAACAACCTGCGCACATCTATTCACCTACTAGATGTCAGAATGCTATGGCGACCTACAATTAAAAAAGGAGAGGACACTCCACGCCTTACTGCGGGAATTTGTATAAAAAGCGACTATAATGCACAAGAAAAATCTTAAGCAGAAGCAATCTCATTGTATTAATGAGCGCCTGATCAATGCCCATCTGAATTTTTTCTTCGTGGCATACTTGCATGCTCTGCACCATTGCCTTACCGCGTGGGTATGGGGGTAGAGCAGTGAGAGGGTTGCTGGGAGCAGTGAAGACAGATGCGTGCAGGTGTGGTTCAGGACCGGTTCTAATGGTTGAGGCCATTTGCTCTGGGGTGTGTCGTCCTGATTTCTATCAACCCGGCTGTTGCACTGCCCGATTCTTTTGGCGGCTATTTGTTTGTTCGATGGTGCCATACCAAGCGATCTGCACCCGGAATTGTAATAATATTGGTTTTTTTTATTACGTCAAGGGTGTAAAGGATCACCATCATATATAAAGGTGTAGTATGCAGTAACAATCCCATTTAAACTCACAGTTATTTTCACAGTTCCAAAATGAAGAAAGCCGGGGAATGATAAAAATCTTAGAATCCATTCACCAGCTGAAGCATGTTAATAATTATCTTTCATTCTGAATACAATGCAACTAAGAAGTAAGGTGAACTATTTAAAGGATTCAACAAAAAATACAAGACAAATACGAACACACTACAAACATAATCATTTCCAGATAATTCAAGAAAAAAAATCCTTTAAATAGTTCGCCTTGCTTCTTAGTTGCATCTGTTTTTTGCCCCTTCATGGATTTTTGTAAAACATGTTATTCATACGTTGCTTGGCTTCTTGGCTGCATGCTCTTTGTGTCAAGGGCGCAACGGTCATATAGTCTTAAAATTAATTGATGGGTTAATCAAAAGACAAAAAATGTGCTGTAAAATCGCATGTTAATCAGAAAATACTAACCAACACTTATGAAACTATGACCACTTGATCCGCGTAACATAGTATGGTGGACCAGAGACGACATATAAATTTCTAATAGAGCATCCTTGTTAACTTGATGTTAGCCTAAGCCTGAAGAAATGTCCCATTTGTTTTACGAGAAACCCTACCCAATCTCTACTGCTAAGGGAGAGAGGTACCCTAGCAAGCTGCAACATGCCCGCCGGCATTCCATGTTGCAAGTACCTGGCCGGCAGCAACATCCTTCGAGTGCCGATCGAAATATGAACGATAAAGAGTGGCGCGAGTAGCCGGCCGGCCGGCCTGCCGAAACGACCTTCATCCTTGGTATATATGAGTGTCATGACCTGAGGAGGCAGGTACGTACTTGACCCGTTATCCAAAACAATCCAAGCCTAGATGGACGTTCTCCTTGGATGCCAACGCTGTCAGGACCCCGACTCGATGTCACATCGATCTAGCCTGTAACACCTCATATCACTTTGCGGCCTCACGCACGGTATCCCCACGGGTGTCGCCTTACCTTTGCCCGGGACCGTTTGCGCCTTTTGGCTCACGTATATGATAGTGTCGCTAGCATCCATATGATAAGGAGCCCGGGCTGACATGACTAGTCGTAAACCCAAAGTGGCACAGACTTACAGGGACAGGCATTCATGACCCAGCTTCGAACGTGTCGGTCAACAGCAAGTGGGTCCGGGCTGTAGCACTGGGCTAGCAGGACTCCGGTAAACCGGGCTGTAGCGGGCTAACAGGACTCCGGTACTCAATGCGTGACATTTCCCCGAAGGGACATACACCGGAACGAGGAAGGACACATGCCGGCCAGCCTAAGTGTTCCAGAGCAGTAGCAAGCTACCATGGCTCAGCGGTAACACTAGGAGACATTTCCCGGTAAGAGAGGCTACTAAAGATAAACAACTAGATAGTCAGATCCCACACATACCAAGCATTTCAATCATACACACAATATGCTGGATATGTGCAAATACAACAAGGCATCACAACATGACTCTACGACACAAGTACTTTATTTAAGGCTCACAGAGCCATACATAACATACACAAAGGTACGGGTCTCACGACCCAGCATTCAAGTCATACAGTCATACAAACCAGCAGCGGAAGTAACTTGTCTGAGTACAGACAACTAGTAAAATAAAAGAGGCTTGGAAAGCCTAGCTATACTACGTGGTCCTTCACAAGCTCAGGATCACCACCTGGGCCTTAGCCTACTCATTGATGTCAACGTCTACGTAGAACCCATCAGAAGGGGTTGCAGCGTCTTCTGTAAAAATGTAAATTATAGCAACATGAGTACAAAGGTACTCAGCAAGACTTACATCAGATCCTACATACATGCATATCATCAAGAAGGGTTGGTGGGGTTATTGCAGCAAGCCAGCTTTGACTCTTGGCTAGGCTAACCTACGAGACTCCAACTTGAAATGGTTTTGCGTACACGAGTCCACTACTCACCAATTCAATACACTACCGAGGATCCACCTCCGTCTTCCTACGGAAGAGCCATCCTCGGCACTCACACTTATCTTGAGGCTTTTAGCAGTTTCCATTTACTTGTCTATGAACTGTATAGGCAACCAAGTAGTCCTTTACCGCGGACGCGGCTATTCGAATAGATCATGTTAACCCTGCAGGGGTGTACTCCTTCATACACGCTCTCACCACTTACCGTCGTTTACACGACATGTACTCGGCAACCTTCAAGCGGAAGCCCAACGTGGGTGTCGGCCACGACCTACCTAATCACCTAAGCCTCCAGTCCAGGTTCATCGCCTATCCAGGTTCCATCCGCAGGGAGTCCGGCCGAGGTTTCCCATACGGCCCCGAACGATGTGAACAGGGTTCCCGAGATACCTAACGGGTATTCGGTACACCGTGCCACGTACCTACCGCATCACAGCCCACCCCTACGGTCAGCGCTGTCCACGGCCTCCAGTAGGCTACAAACACCAGAAACTACTTGCAACTCCTGGACAGAGAACTAGGGTGAATAAGAAGTCGAGAGGGTCCATTGGTTTCGGGCCCAATGCATGGTAGTAGCTGGTTCTTAAATCACACATACAGATCTCAGTGCTTAAGGTCGGCTTCAATGAAACAACCCACCATGTACTCCTACATGGCCTCTCATCGATACCTTTACCAAATCGTGTTCACCACACCACTCCCATTACCGACATAATCATTTCACTCTAGCCCATCACCCAGATGAACCAGACCTGACACGGCTCTAAGCATAGCAGGCATAGCAAGGTAGGAACAACACATACATATGGCTCAATCAACTCCTACACATGCTAGTGGGTTTCATCTAGTTACTGTGGCAATGACAGGTCATGCAGAGGAAGTGGGTTCAACTACCGTAGCACACAGCAGTTTGAAACGCGTTGTCTTAATGCAGTAAAAGAGAGCAGGAGCGAGAACATGGGATTGTATCGATATGATCAAATGGTTGGTTGCTTGCCTGATGGTTCGATGCACTGATACGGTTCTTCGTTAGGGTAATCACGATACTCCTCGGAGGCAGAACCTGTCGCAAAGGACACCGGTACACAACCATCACCAAACAATGTGCAACAATATGATGCATGCATGAAACATGGCAATATGAATGTGTTGGGCTAATGCAACTAAAACCAGAAGGGTTTGAACCAATTTGAATCAAAGATTCAAATTTCAAACCCAAACATGGCCTTTTAAAGTGCTTTTCCTTGTTCTGCATTAAACATCAGGTTAACTTGTTTAATCATGCATGAAAATAGTACAGATGGATAGATTGGATTTTTCTGATCATTTTTCATATATAATTTGTCTGATTTGGAGTTACAGAATAAAAGTTATGAATTTTTGAAGTTTAAATTATATTCTGGAATTTCCTATATTAGAATAATTCCAGAAAATCAATTATTGCGTCAGCGTGACGTCAGTGTGACGTCAGCAGGTCAACGGAACACGTCCGGGTCAAACCTGACAGTGGGTCCCGCGTGTCAGTGTGATTAGTTTAATTAAAGTTTAAATAAAACTAAACCTGTTTAATTAACAGGGCTGGGCCCCACCTGTCATTGACTCAGGGGAGTCAACCAGGGCCCATCCGTGGTCAAACCCGGGTCGGCTGCACCGGCGTTTAGCCGCCGGCGAGCCCGACGCGGCGGCGGAAGTGGTTTTTGCCGTTTCGGCAACCAAACGAGCCGCGGAGGCCACCGGAGAGGAGCTGAGGTCGAGCCGCAGCTCTTGGTGGAGTCCGTTGGGGTCGGGGTGACCGGAGTTGGCGCCGGCGACGACTTTGGCGGCCACCGGGGTTCGGTCGACGACGAACGTGACGCTAGAGGGGTCGGTAAGGCTCGGGGAGTGGCTAGCTAGGTGCTACGGGACACGGTGAGTATGATGGACACCGTGGAGGGGTCGGAGGATGACCGGGAGCACGTCGGCGACGAGCTCCACGGCGGTGGGTGCGGTTGAGCTCCAGGAGGTCGCTACACGGCTCGGGAGCAAGAACGGAAGGGAGGGGAAGATGGCTAAGCTCACAGTGAGTGCGACGAAGCCCTTGGTGTGGCCGGAGATGGACCGGAGCGACGACGGCGTTGAAGGGGATCTCCGGCGACGGCGGTTCGGGCGAGGTCGTTGCGGTGGACTCAGGCGTTGCGAGCGCTCGGGGCTCGGCTTGCTTGATGGAGTGGACAGCGGCGGAGCTCCTGGACACGATGAGAGGACGCACGGGCGGCGGGGAGCACGGCTACGACGAAGGCACGGCGATGGTGGCGTCGGCCATGGCGGGGGAGCGCGAGGGGGAGGAGCTAGAGAGGAGAGGGGGTGTCTGGGGGTTTCGGGGGAGCGAGGGAGGCCGGTCCACGACGTCACCGGGCGAGGGGAGCGGCGAGGCGGCGAGCAGGTGCGTGGCGCACGCTGCGGTCGCCATCGGGCACCTGCCTGCCTGCCTGGCCGGCAAGCAGCTCGCTGGAGCGGTGCTGGGCTGGGCCGGCAGGTGGGCCGGGTGCTGGGCGCCAGGTAAGTTTTTTCCCTTTTTTTCTGTTTTCCGTTTTTTTTTACTTCTGCAACTTTGTTGAATTAAATAAAATACTTAGGCTACTCCTAAAATCACCAAACTACTCCTGGTCCATAGTTGGATTATTTCCAACATGAAACATTTTAGTTTGGAGTTATTTGAGCATTTAAATATTTTATATAATTTTAAATGCCCAAATTCAAATATTTATGATTTAATTCAAAAACCCTAAGATGGCCTAGGAAAATGTGCACCACTTTTGGCAGAGGTTCTGAACCAAGACAAAAATGATGGGCATTTTAGAAGGGCATTTCAGGTTCATTGAAAAGGTTTTTAGAAAACCCTAGTTGGTTTCAGAGGGGACTGGGGGTTCTGTCATCCCCATTTCAGATTTCTGGTGAAAGAATAAACATGATGCAACACTCTAATGCATGACTAGCTAGGGTGTGACAACTCACCCCCACTCAAAAGAATCTCGTCCCGAGATTTGGGTTCCTCCGGGAAGAAGGCGGGATACTCGAGTCGAAGACGATCCTCCCTTTCCCAAGTTGCTTCATCCTCAGAATGGTGCGACCATTGAACTTTGAGAAACTTGATATTATGACGTCGAGTGGTACGCTCGGCCTGATCGAGGATACGAATGGGGTACTCTCGATATGTAAGATTATCTTGGAGATCAAGCGTTTCGTAGTCCACTCCACGGATAGGATCCGAGAAGCAACGCCTGAGTTGAGAAACATGGAAGACATCATGGACTCTGGAGAGGTGCGGAGGTAGTTCCAACTGGTAGGCAACTTCTCCTCGTTTGGCGAGAATGCGAAAAGGTCCAATGTAACGAGGAGCCAATTTGCCTTTGATACCGAAACGATGGGTTCCCTTCAGAGGGGTAACCCGAAGATAAGCCTTCTTGTCAACCTCGAAAGTCATAGCCTTATGTTTTCGGTCATATTGACTCTTTTGACGAGATTGGGCTGTTTTCAACTTTTCACGAACGATGCGAACTTGCTCTTCTGCTTCCTGAATCATATCCGGGCCAAAGAATTGTCTTTCCCCGGTTTCTGACCAGTTAAGGGGTGTTCGACACCGTCGTCCATAGAGAACTTCAAAAGGGGCTTTACCCAAGCTAGATTGATAGCTGTTGTTGTAAGCGAATTCGGCAAATGGAGGCACTTCTCCCAACCCATTCCGAATGAGATAACAGAGGCTCGAAGCATGTCTTCTAGAATCTGGTTGACGCGTTCCACTTGACCACTCGACTGAGAGTGGAAAGCGGTGCTAAAGGAGAGACGGGTTCCCATAGCATTTTGGAAACTTTCCCAAAATCGAGAGGTGAAAAGACTTCCTCGATCCGAGTTAATTTCCAAAGGAACACCATGGAGAGACACTATCTGTTGGGTAACGTTGCAGAAAAATAAAAATTTTCCTACTCGTTTCACCAAGATCATCTAGGAGTTCATCTAGCAACGAGTGAATAGATGCATCTACATACCTTGTAGATCGCGAGCGGAAGCGTTCAAAGAACGGGGATGATGTAGTCGAACACGACGTGATTCGAATCACCGGAGATCCTAGCACCGAACGGACGGCACCTCCGCGTTCAACACACGTATGGAACAGCCACGTCTCCTCCTTCTTGATCCAGCAAGGGAGGGAGGAGAGGTTGAGGGAGATGGCACCAGCAGCAGCACGACGGCGTGGTGTTGATGGAGCTGCAGTACTCCGGCAGAGCTTCGCTAAGCAATAAGGAGGTGGAGGAGGTGTTGGGGAGGGAGAAGGAGGCAACCAAAGGCCAAGGACTCAAGGTATGAAGTCCCTCCTCTCCCCCACTATATATAGGGGTGCCAAGGGGGGGTGGCCGGCCCTAGGAGATCCAATCTCCTAGGGGGTGCGGCGGCCAAGGGGGGTTTCCCTCCCCCCCAAGGCACCTAGGAGGTGCCTTACCCTCCTAGGACTCTTTCCCCCTTAAACCCTAGGCGCATGGGCCTATGTGGGGCTGGTGCCCTTGGCCCAAGCAGGCCAAGGCGCACCCCCTACAGCCCATGTGGCCCCCGGGGATGGGTGGCCCCACCCGGTGGGCCCCCGGGACCCCTCCGGTGGTCCCGGTACAATACCGATAACCCCGAAACTTGTCCCGATGCCCGAAACAGGACTTCCCATATATAAATCTTTACCTCCGGACCATTCCGGAACTCCTCGTGACGTCCGGGATCTCATCCGGGACTCCGAACAACATTCGGGTTACTGCATATACATATCCCTACAACCCTAGCGTAACTGAACCTTAAGTGTGTAGACCCTACGGGTTCGGGAGACATGTAGACATGACCGAGATCGCTCTCCGGTCAATAACCAACAGCGGGATCTGGATACCCATGTTGGCTCCCACATGCTCCACGATGATCTCATCGGATGAACCACGATGTCGAGGATTTAATCAACCCCGTATGCAATTCCCTTTGTCAATCGATATGTTACTTGCCCGAGATTCGATCGTCGGTATCCCAATACCTCGTTCAATCTTGTTACCGGCAAGTCACTTTACTCGTACCGTAATGCATGATCCCGTGACCAAACACTTGGTCACTTTGAGCTCATTATGATGATGCATTACTGAGTGGGCCCAGTGATATCTCTCCGTCATACGGAGTGACAAATCCCAGTCTCGATCCATATAAAACAATAGATACTTTCGGAGATACCTGTAGTGCACCTTTATAGTCACCCAGTTACGTTGTGACGTTTGATACACCCAAAGCACTCCTACGGTATCCAGGAGTTATACGATCTCATGGTCGAAGGAAGAGATACTTTGACATTGCAAAAACTCTAGCAAACGAACTATACGATCTTGTGCTATGTTTAGGATTGGGTCTTGTCCATCACATCATTATCCTAATGATGTGATCCCGTTATCAATGACATCCAATGTCCATAGCCAGGAAACCATGACTATCTATTGATCAACGAGCTAGTCAACTAGAGGCTTACTAGGGACATGTTGGTGTCTGTTATTCACACATGTATTACGATTTCCGGATAACACAATTATAGCATGAATAAAGACAATTATCATGAACAAAGAAATATAATAATAATGCTTTTATTATTGCCTCTAGGGCATATTTCCAACAGTCTCCCACTTGCACTAGAGTCAATAATCTAGTTACATTGTGATGAATCGAACACCCATGGAATTCTGGTGTTGATCATGTTTTGCTCTTGGGAGAGGTTTAGTCAACGGATCTGCTACATTCAGGTCCGTATGTACTTTACAAATCTCTATGTCTCCATCTTGAACATTTTCACGGATGGAGTTGAAGCGACGCTTGATGTGCCTTGTCTTCTTGTGAAACCTGGGCTCCTTGGCAAGTGCAATAGCTCCAGTGTTGTCACAGAAGAGCTTGATCGGCCCCGACGCATTGGGTATGACTCCTAGGTCGGTGATGAACTCCTTCACCCATATTGCTTCATGTGCTGCCTCCGAGGCTGCCATGTACTCCGCTTCACATGTAGATCCCGCCACGACGCTCTGCTTGCAACTGCACCAGCTTACTGCCCCACCATTCAAAATATACACGTATCCGGTTTGTGACTTAGAGTCATCCAGATCTGTGTCGAAGCTAGCGTCGACGTAACCTTTTACGACGAGCTCTTCGTCACCTCCATAAACGAGAAACATTTCCTTAGTCCTTTTCAGGTACTTCAGGATATTCTTGACCGCTGTCCAGTGTTC
This sequence comes from Triticum aestivum, assembly GCF_018294505.1. Classification (NCBI taxonomy): domain Eukaryota; kingdom Viridiplantae; phylum Streptophyta; class Magnoliopsida; order Poales; family Poaceae; genus Triticum; species Triticum aestivum. The sequence goes on from NC_057795.1 coordinate 20,882,906, forward strand.
CTTGCCGGGATTACTTTGGTACCTTCCTACCAAACTTACGGCAAGGTTTACATCAGGTCTGGTACACAGCATGGCATACATAATAGAACCTATGGCTGAGGCATAGGGGATGACACTCATCTCTTCTATCTCTGCTGCCGTGGTCGGACATTGAGCTGAGCTCAATTTCACACCTTGCAAAACAGGCAAGAACCCTTTCTTGGACTGATCCATTTTGAACTTCTTCAAAATCTTATCAAGATATGTGCTTTGTGAAAGACCTATGAGGCGTCTTGATCTATCCCTATAGATCTTGATGCCTAATATATAAGCAGCTTCTCCAAGGTCCTTCATTGAAAAACTCTTATTCAAGTAGGCCTTAATGCTGTCCAAAAGTTCTATATCATTTCCCATCAAAAGTATGTCATCTACATATAGTATGAGAAATGCTATAGAGCTCCCACTCACTTTCTTGTAAACACAGGCTTCTCCATAAGTCTGTGTAAACCCAAACGCTTTGATCATCTCATCAAAACGAATGTTCCAACTCCGAGATGCTTGCACCAGCCCATAAATCGAGCGTTGGAGCTTGCACACCTTGTCAGCATTTTTAGGATCGACAAAACCTTCCGGCTGCATCATATACAATTCTTCCTTAAGGAAACCATTAAGGAATGCCGTTTTGACGTCCATTTGCCAAATTTCATAATCATAAAATGCGGCAATTGCTAACATGATTCGGACGGACTTCAGCTTCGCTACCGGTGAGAAAGTCTCATCGTAGTCAACCCCTTGAACTTGTCGATAACCCTTAGCGACAAGCCGAGCTTTATAGATGGTCACATTACCATCCGCGTCTGTCTTCTTCTTAAAGATCCATTTATTTTCTATGGCTCGCCGTTCTACGGGCAAGTCAGTCAAAGTCCATACTTCGTTTTCATACATGGATCCTATCTCGGATTTCATGGCTTCTAGCCATTTGTCGGAATCCGGACCCGCCATCGCTTCTTCATAGTTCGAAGGTTCACCGTTGTCTAACAACATGATTTCCAAGACAGGGTTGCCGTACCACTCTGGTGCGGAACGTGTCCTCGTGGACCTTCGAATTTCAGTAGGAGCTTGATCAGAAGTATCTTGATCATTATCATTAACTTCCTCTCTAGTCGGTGCAGGCACCTCAGGAACATTTTCTTGAGTTGCGCCATTTTCCGGTTCAAGAGGTAATACTTCATCAAGCTCTACTTTCCTCCCACTTACTTCTTTCGAGAGAAACTCTTTCTCCAGAAAGGACCCATTCTTGGCAACAAAGATCTTGCCTTCGGATCTGAGGTAGAAGATATACCCAACAGTTTCTTTAGGGTATCCTATGAAGACGCATTTTTCCGATTTGGGTTCGAGCTTTTCAGGTTGAAGTTTCCTGACATAAGCATCGCATCCCCAAACTTTTAGAAATGACAGCTTAGGTTTCTTCCCAAACCATAATTCATACGGTGTCGTCTCAACGGATTTCGACGGGGCCCTATTTAAAGTGAATGCGGCAGTCTCTAAAGCATAGCCCCAAAAAGATAGTGGTAAATCGGCAAGAGACATCATAGATCGCACCATATCTAATAGAGTGCGATTACGACGTTCGGACACACCATTACGCTGAGGTGTTCCAGGCGGCGTGAGTTGTGAAACTATTCCACATTTTCTTAAGTGTGTACCAAACTCGTGACTCAAGTATTCTCCTCCACGATCTGATCGTAGAAACTTGATTTTCCTGTCACGTTGATTCTCAACTTCACTCTGAAATTCCTTGAACTTTTCAAAGGTCTCAGACTTGTGTTTCATTAAGTAGACATACCCATATCTACTCAAGTCATCAGTGAGGGTGAGAACATAACGATAGCCACCGCGAGCCTCAACACTCATTGGACCGCACACATCAGTATGTATGATTTCCAATAAGTTGGTTGCTCTCTCCATTGTTCCTGAGAATGGAGTCTTGGTCATTTTACCCATGAGGCATGGTTCGCACGTGTCAAATGATTCGTAATCAAGAGACTCTAAAAGTCCATCAGCATGGAGCTTCTTCATGCGTTTGACACCTATGTGACCGAGGCGGCAGTGCCACAAGTATGTGGGACTATCACTATCAATCTTACATCTTTTGGTACTTACACTATGAATATGTGTAGCATTACGCTCGAGATTCATAAAGAATAAACCATTCACCATCGGAGCATGACCATAAAACATATCTCTCATATAAATAGAACAACCATTATTCTCGGATTTAAATGAGTAGCCATCTCGAATTAAACGAGATCCTGATACAATGTTCATGCTCAAACTTGGCACAAAATAACAATTATTGAGGTTCAAAACTAATCCCGTAGGTAAATGTAGAGGTAGCGTGCCGACGGCGATCACATCGACCTTGGAACCATTCCCGACGCGCATCGTCACCTCGTCCTTCGCCAGTCTCCGTTTATTCCGCAGCTCCTGTTGTGTGTTACAAATATGAGCAACGGCACCGGTATCAAATACCCAGGAGTTACTACGATTACTGGTAAGGTACACATCAATTACATGTATATCAAATATACCTTTGGTTTTGCCGGCCTTCTTGTCCGCTAAGTATTTGGGGCAGTTCCGCTTCCAGTGACCACTTTCCTTGCAATAAAAACACTCAGTCTCGGGCTTGGGTCCATTCTTTGGCTTCTTCCCGGCAGCTTGCTTGCTGGGCGCGGCAACTACCTTGCCGTCCTTCTTGAAGTTCTTTTTACCCTTGCCCTTCTTGAACTTAGTGGTTTTATTGACCATCAACACTTGATGTTCCTTTCTGACTTCTACCTCTGCTGATTTCAGCATAGCAAATACTTCAGGAATGGTCTTTTCCATCCCCTGCATATTGAAGTTCATCACAAAGCTCTTGTAGCTCGGTGGAAGCGACTGGAGGATTCTGTCAATGACCGCATCATCCGGGAGATTAACTCCCAGCTGAGTCAAGCGGTTATGTAACCCAGACATAGTGAGTATGTGCTCACTGACAGAACTATTTTCCTCCATCTTACAGCTGAAGAATTTGTCAGAGACTTCATATCTCTCGACCCGGGCATGAGCTTGGAAAACCATTTTCAGCTCTTCGAACATCTCATATGCTCCATGTCTCTCAAAACGCTTTTGGAGCCCCGGCTCTAAGCTGTAAAGCATGCCGCACTGAACGAGGGAGTAGTCATCAGAACGTGCCTGCCAAGCGTTCATAACGTCTTGTTCTGCAGGGAGAACAGGTGCATCACCTAGCGGTGCTTGTAGGACATAATCTTTCTTGGCAGCTATGAGGATGATCCTCAGGTTCCGGACCCAGTCCGTATAGTTGCTGCCATCGTCTTTCAGCTTGGTTTTCTCTAGGAACGCGTTGAAGTTGAGGACTACGTTGGCCATTTGATCTACAAGACATATTGTAAAATTTTAGACTAAGTTCATGATAATTAAGTTCATCTAATCAAATTATAATGAACTCCCACTCAGATTTGACATCCCTTTGGTCATCTAAGTGTTACACGATCCGAGTCGACTAGGCCGTGTCCGATCATCACGTGAGACGGACTAGTCATCGTCGGTGAACATTCTCATGTAGATCGTATCTTCCATACGACTCGTGTTCGACCTTTCGGTCTCCGTGTTCCGAGGCCATGTCTGTACATGCTAGGCTCGTCAAGTTAACCCTAAGTGTTTTCGCTGTGTAAAACTGTCTTACACCCGTTGTATGTGAACGTAAGAATCTATCACACCCGATCATCACGTGGTGCTTCGAAACGACGAACTGTAGCAACGGTGCACAGTTAGGGGAGAACACTTCTTGAAATTTTGTAAGGGATCATCTTATTTACTACCGTCGTTCTAAGTAAACAAGATGCATAAAACATAATAAACATCACATGCAATTATATAAAGTAGTGACATGATATGGCCAATATCATATAGCTCCTTTGATCTTCATCTTCGGGGCTCCATGATCATCTTGTCACCGGCATGACACCATGATCTCCATCATCATGATCTCCATCATCGTGTCTTCATGAAGTTGTCACGCCAACGACTACTTCTACTTCTATGACTAACGCGTTTAGTAATAAAGTAAAGTAGTTTACATGGCGTTCTTTAATGACACGCAGGTCATACAAAAAATAAAGACAACTCCTATGGCTCCTGCCGGTTGTCATACTCATCGACATGCAAGTCGTGATTCCTATTACAATAGCATGAACATCTCATACATGACATATAGATCATTCATCATTCATCACAACTTTGGCCATATCATATCACAAAGCACTTGCTGCAAAAACAAGTTAGACGTCCTCTAATTGTTGTTTGCAAGTTTTACGTGGCTGAAGTAGGGTTCTAGCAAGAACGTTTTCTTACCTACGTGAAACCACAACGTGATTTGTCAACTTCTATTTACCCTTCATAAGGACCCTTTTCATCGAATCCGCTTCAACTAAAGTAGGAGAGACAGACACCCGCCAGCCACCTTATGCAACTTGTGCATGTTAGTCGGTGGAACCGGTCTCACGTAAGCGTACGTGTAAGGTTGGTCCGGGCCGCTTCATCCCACAATACCGCTGAAGCAAGATAAGACTAGTAGCGGCAAGAAAGTTGACAAATCTACGCCCACAACCAATTGTGTTCTACTCGTGCAAGAAGAACTACGCATAGACCTAGCTCATGATGCCACTGTTGGGTAACGTTGCAGAAAATAAAAATTTTCCTACTCGTTTCACCAAGATCATCTAGGAGTTCATCTAGCAACGAGTGAATAGATGCATCTACATACCTTGTAGATCGCGAGCGGAAGCGTTCAAAGAACGGGGATGATGTAGTCGAACACGACGTGATTCGAATCACCGGAGATCCTAGCACCGAACGGACGGCACCTCCGCGTTCAACACACGTACGGAACAGCCACGTCTCCTCCTTCTTGATCCAGCAAGGGAGGGAGGAGAGGTTGAGGGAGATGGCACCAGCAGCAGCACGACGGCGTGGTGTTGATGGAGCTGCAGTACTCCGGCAGAGCTTCGCTAAGCAATAAGGAGGTGGAGGAGGTGTTGGGGAGGGAGAAGGAGGCAACCAAAGGCCAAGGACTCAAGGTATGAAGTCCCTCCTCTCCCCCACTATATATAGGGGTGCCAAGGGGGGGTGGCCGGCCCTAGGAGATCCAATCTCCTAGGGGGTGCGGCGGCCAAGGGGGGTTTCCCTCCCCCCCCAAGGCACCTAGGAGGTGCCTTACCCTCCTAGGACTCTTTCCCCCTTAAACCCTAGGCGCATGGGCCTATGTGGGGCTGGTGCCCTTGGCCCAAGCAGGCCAAGGCGCACCCCCTACAGCCCATGTGGCCCCCGGGGATGGGTGGCCCCACCCGGTGGGCCCCCGGGACCCCTCCGGTGGTCCCGGTACAATACCGATAACCCCGAAACTTGTCCCGATGCCCGAAACAGGACTTCCCATATATAAATCTTTACCTCCGGACCATTCCGGAACTCCTCGTGACGTCCGGGATCTCATCCGGGACTCCGAACAACATTCGGGTTACTGCATATACATATCCCTACAACCCTAGCGTAACTGAACCTTAAGTGTGTAGACCCTACGGGTTCGGGAGACATGTAGACATGACCGAGATCGCTCTCCGGTCAATAACCAACAGCGGGATCTGGATACCCATGTTGGCTCCCACACGCTCCACGATGATCTCATCGGATGAACCACGATGTCGAGGATTTAATCAACCCCGTATGCAATTCCCTTTGTCAATCGATATGTTACTTGCCCGAGATTCGATCGTCGGTATCCCAATACCTCGTTCAATCTTGTTACCGGCAAGTCACTTTACTCGTACCGTAATGCATGATCCCGTGACCAAACACTTGGTCACTTTGAGCTCATTATGATGATGCATTACTGAGTGGGCCCAGTGATATCTCTCCGTCATACGGAGTGACAAATCCCAGTCTCGATCCATATAAAACAATAGATACTTTCGGAGATACCTGTAGTGCACCTTTATAGTCACCCAGTTACGTTGTGACGTTTGATACACCCAAAGCACTCCTACGGTATCCAGGAGTTATACGATCTCATGGTCGAAGGAAGAGATACTTTGACATTGCAAAAACTCTAGCAAACGAACTATACGATCTTGTGCTATGTTTAGGATTGGGTCTTGTCCATCACATCATTATCCTAATGATGTGATCCCGTTATCAATGACATCCAATGTCCATAGCCAGGAAACCATGACTATCTATTGATCAACGAGCTAGTCAACTAGAGGCTTACTAGGGACATGTTGGTGTCTGTTATTCACACATGTATTACGATTTCCGGATAACACAATTATAGCATGAATAAAGACAATTATCATGAACAAAGAAATATAATAATAATGCTTTTATTATTGCCTCTAGGGCATATTTCCAACACTATCTGGGAGATGTATAAGTCTGCCAGCTGACTAGCGGTTATACTCTCACGAACAGGTAGGAAATGGGCTACTTTGGAAAGACGATCGACAACGACGAAGATAGCATTATTCCCTCTCTTGGTCCTGGGAAAACCGGTAATGAAATCCATACCAATTTTATCCCATTTCCATTCAGGAATAGCTAAGGGTTGAAGGGTGCCAGCAGGCCGTTGATGCTCTGCTTTTACACGACGACAGACGTCGCAATTAGCAATATACTGAACAATTTCTCTCTTCATCCTAGTCCACCAGAACCTCTGGCGTAGGTCCTGATACATCTTAGTACTACCGGGATGAATGGTGAGAGAAGATTCATGAGCCTCCTTAAGGATCAATCGCCTCAGGTTTCGCACTTTGGGAACCACTAGTCGATTCCCGAAGTATACGACCCCTTGATCATTAATGGAGAAACAATTCGCAATTCCTTTCTTGATGTTTCTCTTGATGCGGGAGATTCCCGGATCTACCTTCTGTGCTTTGATGATCTGGTCCGTAAGAGTAGGTTTCGCCACCAAGGTGGAAAGAAAACCTTGAGGAACAATGTGAAGGTTAAGCTTCCGAAATTCCTCATGGAGAAGCGGTTGACTTTGTTGTAGCATTAGGTTGTTACAATAAGATTTACGACTTAGCGCATCAGCCATGACGTTGGCTTTCCCTGGGGTGTAAGTTATTCCTAAGTCGAAATCTGTGATCAACTCGACCCAACGTCTTTGCCTGAGATTCAAATCCGGTTGGGTGAAGATGTACTTCAGACTTTGGTGATCAGTGAATATTTCGCAATGATTACCGAGGAGGTAATGTCGCCAGGTTTTAAGTGCATAGACTACAGCTGCAAGCTCTAGATCATGAGTAGGATAATTCTCCTCATGTGGGTGCAATTGCCGTGAGGTGTAAGCAATTACATGTCGATCTTGCATGAGAATACAGCCTAGTCCTTGTCGCGAGGCGTCGCAGTAGATAACAAAGTCCTTGGAGAAGTCTGGCGGTACCAGTACGGGAGCAGAAGTCAGGCGTCTTTTCAGTTCCTGAAAGCTGTGCTCACATTGTGGAGTCCATTCGAATTTCTTATCTTTCTTGAGGAGTTCGGTTAGAGGTTTAGCAACTTTGGAGAAGTTTTCGACAAAGCGACGGCAATAGCTCGCTAAGCCCAGAAAACTCCGAACTTGCTTGACCGATTCAGGTGGAGTCCAATTAAGGACGGCTTGAACTCGCTCAGGGTTAACAGCAATACCTTTACCAGATATTACATGACCCAGATAGGTCACTTCTGACAACCAAAATTCACATTTGGAAAACTTGGCATAAAGGCGGTGCTCTCGAAGTTTCTTCAACACTAGCCTTAGATGTTCGGCATGTTCTTCCTCGTTCTTGGAGTAGATGAGTATATCATCGAGATAAACTACGACGAATTTATCCAAATACTCCATGAAGATTGAGTTCATTAACCGAGAAAAGGTGGCTGGAGCGTTGGTTAAGCCGAAGGACATGACGGTGTACTCGTATTGGCCATAACGAGTAACAAAGGCCGTTTTAGGAATGTCCCCGTTTCTGATTTTGATTTGATGGTAGCCCAACCTCAAATCCATCTTGGAGAAGACTGAGGATCCAGCGAGCTGATCATACAGGTCGTTGATCCTGGGGAGCGGATATTTGTTCTTGATTGTGACCAAATTGACAGGTCGGTAATCTACAACCATCCGGTCCGTACCATCCTTTTTCTTGACGAAGAGGACGGGGCAAGCCCACGGAGATGAACTAGGTCGGATGAAACCCTTTTTCAAGGACTCATCGAGTTGTTTCTTAAGCTCGGCTAGTTCTAGAGGTGCCATCTTGTAAGGTCTTCTAGCAATCGGGACGGTTCCTGGAATGAGGTCTATTACGAACTCAACATCCCTGTCGGGTTGAACACCTGGCAATTCCTCTGGGAAGACATCCGGAAAGTCACGGACTACCGGGACGTCCTCAAGGTCTGGCAAAGGGCTGGCGTTAAGAGAATATAACTGTTGCTTGGCTATTCGGGTCAAGACATTGACTATCTTCCCCGAAGGATGGGTAAGTTGAACAGTCCTAGTGAAGCAATCAATTTGGGCATGATGAACTGACATCCAGTCCATACCCAGAATGATATTAATATCTGAAGATTTGAGGGCTATCAAAGACGCGAGGAAAACTAGTCTGTCGACTTGGATTTCATTTCCATGGCTTACTCTAGAAGTTTGCCATTTGGATCCCGGAGTTTGAATTACCATAGAGGTTGGCATGTCACAGAATGCGATGTTATGCAAACGAGCATAATTTTCGGATATAAAAGAATGAGAGGCTCCTGTATCGAAAAGAACAGATGCCGGGTGGCAATTAACAAGAAGCGTACCAAGAACGACGTTGGGATCCTCTTGAGCTTCCTCGGCAGAGATACAGTTGACATGGCCACGTGCAGCGGTGGCCGGCTTGGCGTGGAACACTTTCCCTGTCGGCTTGCCACGGCCAACAGCTTTAGCAGATTGGTTGGGGTTGGTCTGGGGACACTCACGCATATAGTGACCAGATTCCCCACACTTGAAACAAGTTACGGAACTGGTACGTGGAGGAGCATTGTTGGTTGGACCACCATAGGGCTTGGCTGGTGCAGACTGTTGAACGGGGCGAGGCGCCTGGAAGGATGGCCTCGGTGTGAACCTGGGTGGCAGGGCAGTGTTGGGCACCCACACGCGGCGCTTCTGAGGACTAGCACCGGATGAGGAACCCGCGTCACGGCCATGCTTGCGTGTTGCGTCATAATCAGTCTGACCAGTCTCAGCACTGATGGCCTTGTTAACAAGTTTCTGAAAGGATGTGCACTCATGCAGACGGAGGTCGCGGCGAAGCTCAGGACTAAGCCCCTTACGGAACCTTGCTTGCTTCTTGGCATCAGTAGAAACTTCCTCAGTTGCATATCGTGCGAGGTTACCGAACTCCCTGCTGTAAGCATCCACAGAGAGTCGGCCCTGAGTGAAACTGCAAAATTCCTCACGCTTACGGTCCATGAGACCCTCCGGAATGTGATGTTCACGGAAAGCCTCGCTGAATTCAGCCCAAGTAGTGACATGGCCTGTTGGACGCATAGCTCCATAATTCTCCCACCATAGACTGGCGGGGCCTTCAAGATGATATGCAGCAAAGGTGACCTTGTCAGCCTCAGCTACTAGCGCAGAACGCAGTTTGTGAGAAATACTGCGAAGCCAGTCATCAGCGTCGAGAGGCTCGACGGAGTGGTGGAACGTGGGTGGATGTAATTTGATGAAATCACTGAGTGACACCACGTTAGACCTCTGATGGTGTGCTGTATTCTGTTCAATACGCTCCAACAAACGGTTGGTCTCCCGCTTGTTTCTTTCGGCTTCCATCATAACCTCGGCTAGGGAAGGAGGATGAGGCAGATTTGCATTCCTGACTTCACTGCCTTCGGCCTGCTCTTGAGGAGCAGGGTGAGTGCGCGTGTTGACCATCCTAGGTAAACAAGACAATGATTTAGTCAGGATGATAAAATTCCGACATAGGATACATAATGTAAGGAATAACTCGGAATGCAAGATGATCATCCGTATGACATGGTAGATACAGAAACTGCTTCTTTATTCCATCGTCATACACACCATACAGGGTTTAGTACAAGACCAAACAAGGTACTATTACGGTGAAAAGAGGGTTACATCTCATCGGAGGCATTCCAAGCTCCTATACATTATTTTTCCACACCTCTGGAAGGCGATACAAACTAGGTCATATCCCACGAGTCACGCAGGACGATAGACGACACAGCTAACACGAACTAGTGGTACTACTACTAACTCATACCGATCCGTAGTAGTCCTCGTAGAAGTCACCTCCATAGCCCGGAAGCTCAACATGATCATCCGGAAACAGACGATCTCGCGGAGCTTGTGGACCATAGGGGCTAGGATGAGGTCTTGGACCAACAGACGGTGGCCTGCGGGGACCACGAGGTGGGGTGATGCCTCCTACATCACGCCAACCCATCACGTCTGGCAGAGCAGATCTCACAGGATAGAGATCGCGCATATCCGAATATCCAGCTTGCACCGCCGGTGCAAACCGAGTCAATGTGGCCCAGTGGTCAGCACGGGTATTGAAGAGCTCTAACTTCAAGGCCCGATTTTCACGGTCCTTATCCTCGAGCATCTCAGCAGTGGTGCGGGTCCGTGAATCCTCCTGGGTGGGGTCAGCATAGATAGCCTGGAGATACCCTTGTGCTCCCGGAAGTGATCCTGGCATATACCGGAAATCAGAGTCCCGAAATAGGCCAGACCTGACTCGCATGATGGTCATCATAGAGTAGGCGGCGTCCTGCACAGCCATCTCAATAGTAACCCCGAGTCCATAGGAGCAGTGAAGGGCTCGGTGGATCCAGGATAAGATGGAAATATCCTGACAGTGCAGAGATACTGGCTTTGATTAAAGTCTCGGAATTGCTCTTCGACCGTGTACTCAGGATACCAGCGGTATCCAGCCTCAGTCATTACCCTGACCAACATGGCGGTATGACCGGGTACATCTAGGCATCGAGTCAGGCGAACCACTTGATTGAGGTCGCGAGTGGCCATCTGAAAACACAATCATAATGCAAAGGCATTAGAATTTCTAGCAAAATTTCGGCAGCATAACAGCTGTAAATGCAAAAGAAGGATTTTGAGACATTTGACAAAGGATTTCATTCACACTCAACATCATCATATCAAAGTTCTGAGTCCATCCTAGCAACATAATGTGGTAGTAGAACTGAACTAGGCTTGTAACCATCGAACCTATAAGGTACTACTGGTTAGTAACGCGTGATCCTGATAGAGAGAATAGATCCTAATTCCTTAACCCCCGGTGGAAGAATAGACTGACTCAGATCAGAATGTCATAAGATAAAGGAGTAAAAAGAGCCTTACGCTCCAACCCACAAACAATTCCCCTACATATAACTAAAGAATTTCTAGACTCAACATCGACCAGTTTGGCTTGGAGAACCTACAGGCAGTCCGGCTCTGATGCCAACGCTGTCAGGACCCCGACTCGATGTCACATCGATCTAGCCTGTAACACCTCATATCACTTTGCGGCCTCACGCACGGTATCCCCACGGGTGTCGCCTTACCTTTGCCCGGGACCGTTTGCGCCTTTTGGCTCACGTATATGATAGTGTCGCTAGCATCCATATGATAAGGAGCCCGGGCTGACATGACTAGTCGTAAACCCAAAGTGGCACAGACTTACAGGGACAGGCATTCATGACCCAGCTTCGAACGTGTCGGTCAACAGCAAGTGGGTCCGGGCTGTAGCACTGGGCTAGCAGGACTCCGGTAAACCGGGCTGTAGCGGGCTAACAGGACTCCGGTACTCAATGCGTGACATTTCCCCGAAGGGACAGACACCGGAACGAGGAAGGACACATGCCGGCCAGCCTAAGTGTTCCAGAGCAGTAGCAAGCTACCATGGCTCAGCGGTAACACTAGGAGACATTTCCCGGTAAGAGAGGCTACTAAAGATAAACAACTAGATAGTCAGATCCCACACATACCAAGCATTTCAATCATACACACAATATGCTGGATATGTGCAAATACAACAAGGCATCACAACATGACTCTACGACACAAGTACTTTATTTAAGGCTCACAGAGCCATACATAACATACACAAAGGTACGGGTCTCACGACCCAGCATTCAAGTCATACAGTCATACAAACCAGCAGCGGAAGTAACTTGTCTGAGTACAGACAACTAGTAAAATAAAAGAGGCTTGGAAAGCCTAGCTATACTACGTGGTCCTTCACAAGCTCAGGATCACCACCTGGGCCTTAGCCTACTCATTGATGTCAACGTCTACGTAGAACCCATCAGAAGGGGTTGCAGCGTCTTCTGTAAAAATGTAAATTATAGCAACATGAGTACAAAGGTACTCAGCAAGACTTACATCAGATCCTACATACATGCATATCATCAAGAAGGGTTGGTGGGGTTATTGCAGCAAGCCAGCTTTGACTCTTGGCTAGGCTAACCTACGAGACTCCAACTTGAAATGGTTTTGCGTACACGAGTCCACTACTCACCAATTCAATACACTACCGAGGATCCACCTCCGTCTTCCTACGGAAGAGCCATCCTCGGCACTCACACTTATCTTGAGGCTTTTAGCAGTTTCCATTTACTTGTCTATGAACTGTATAGGCAACCAAGTAGTCCTTTACCGCGGACGCGGCTATTCGAATAGATCATGTTAACCCTGCAGGGGTGTACTCCTTCATACACGCTCTCACCACTTACCGTCGTTTACACGACATGTACTCGGCAACCTTCAAGCGGAAGCCCAACGTGGGTGTCGGCCACGACCTACCTAATCACCTAAGCCTCCAGTCCAGGTTCATCACCTATCCAGGTTCCATCCGCAGGGAGTCCGGCCGAGGTTTCCCATACGGCCCCGAACGATGTGAACAGGGTTCCCGAGATACCTAACGGGTATTCGGTACACCATGCCACGTACCTACCGCATCACAGCCCACCCCTACGGTCAGCGCTGTCCACGGCCTCCAGTAGGCTACAAACACCAGAAACTACTTGCAACTCCTGGACAGAGAACTAGGGTGAATAAGAAGTCGAGAGGGTCCATTGGTTTCGGGCCCAATGCATGGTAGTAGCTGGTTCTTAAATCACACATACAGATCTCAGTGCTTAAGGTCGGCTTCAATGAAACAACCCACCATGTACTCCTACATGGCCTCTCATCGATACCTTTACCAAATCGTGTTCACCACACCACTCCCATTACCGACATAATCATTTCACTCTAGCCCATCACCCAGATGAACCAGACCTGACACGACTCTAAGCATAGCAGGCATAGCAAGGTAGGAACAACACATACATATGGCTCAATCAACTCCTACACATGCTAGTGGGTTTCATCTAGTTACTGTGGCAATGACAGGTCATGCAGAGGAAGTGGGTTCAACTACCGTAGCACACAGCAGTTTGAAACGCGTTGTCTTAATGCAGTAAAAGAGAGCAGGAGCGAGAACATGGGATTGTATCGATATGATCAAATGGTTGGTTGCTTGCCTAATGGTTCGATGCACTGATACGGTTCTTCGTTAGGGTAATCACGATACTCCTCGGAGGCAGAACCTGTCGCAAAGGACACCGATACACAACCATCACCAAACAATGTGCAACAATATGATGCATGCATGAAACATGGCAATATGAATGTGTTGGGCTAATGCAACTAAAACCAGAAGGGTTTGAACCAATTTGAATCAAAGATTCAAATTTCAAACCCAAACATGGCCTTTTAAAGTGCTTTTCCTTGTTCTGCATTAAACATCAGGTTAACTTGTTTAATCATGCATGAAAATAGTACAGATGGATAGATTGGATTTTTCTGATCATTTTTCATATATAATTTGTCTGATTTGGAGTTACAGAATAAAAGTTATGAATTTTTGAAGTTTAAATTATATTCTGGAATTTCCTATATTAGAATAATTCCAGAAAATCAATTATTGCGTCAGCCTGACGTCAGTGTGACGTCAGCAGGTCAACGGAACACGTCCGGGTCAAACCTGACAGTGGGTCCCGCGTGTCAGTGTGATTAGTTTAATTAAAGTTTAAATAAAACTAAACATGTTTAATTAACAGGGCTGGGCCCCACCTGTCATTGACTCAGGGGAGTCAACCAGGGCCCATCCGTGGTCAAACCCGGGTCGGCTGCACCGGCGTTTAGCCGCCGGCGAGCCCGACGCGGCGGCGGAAGTGGTTTTTGCCGTTTCGGCAACCAAACGAGCCGCGGAGGCCACCGGAGAGGAGCTGAGGTCGAGCCGCAGCTCTTGGTGGAGTCCGTTGGGGTCGGGGTGACCGGAGTTGGCGCCGGCGACGACTTTGGCGGCCACCGGGGTTCGGCCGACGACGAACGTGACGCTAGAGGGGTCGGTAAGGCTCGGGGAGTGGCTAGCTAGGTGCTACGGGACACGGTGAGTATGATGGACACCGTGGAGGGGTCGGAGGATGACCGGGAGCACGTCGGCGACGAGCTCCACGGCGGTGGGTGCGGTTGAGCTCCGGGAGGTCGCTACACGGCTCGGGAGCAAGAACGGAAGGGAGGGGAAGATGGCTAAGCTCACAGTGAGTGCGACGAAGCCCTTGGTGTGGCCGGAGATGGACCGGAGCGACGACGGCGTTGAAGGGGATCTCCGGCCACGGCGGTTCGGGCGAGGTCGTTGCGGTGGACTCAGGCGTTGTGAGCGCTCGGGGCTCGGCTTGCTTGATGGAGTGGACAGCGGCGGAGCTCCTGGACACGATGAGAGGACGCACGGGCGGCGGGGAGCACGGCTACGACGAAGGCACGGCGATGGTGGCGTCGGCCATGGCGGGGGAGCGCGAGGGGGAGGAGCTGGAGAGGAGAGGGGGTGTCTGGGGGGTTCGGGGGAGCGAGGGAGGCCGGTCCACGACGTCACCGGGCGAGGGGAGCGGCGAGGCGGCGAGCAGGTGCGTGGCGCACGCTGCGGTCGCCGTCGGGCACCTGCCTGCCTGCCTGGCCGGCAAGCAGCTCGCTGGAGCGGTGCTGGGCTGGGCCGGCAGGTGGGCCGGGTGCTGGGCGCCAGGTAAGTTTTTTCCATTTTTTCTGTTTTCTGTTTTTTTTACTTCTGCAACTTTGTTGAATTAAATAAAATACTTAGGCTACTCCTAAAATCACCAAACTACTCCTGGTCCATAGTTGGATTATTTCCAACATGAAACATTTTAGTTTGGAGTTATTTGAGCATTTAAATATTTTATATAATTTTAAATGCCCAAATTCAAATATTTATGATTTAATTCAAAAACCCTAAGATGGCCTAGGAAAATGTGCACCACTTTTGGCAGAGGTTCTGAACCAAGACAAAAATGATGGGCATTTTAGAAGGGCATTTCAGGTTCATTGAAAAGGTTTTTAGAAAACCCTAGTTGGTTTCAGAGGGGACTGGGGGTTCTGTCATTCCCATTTCAGGTTTCTGGTGAAAGAATAAACATGATGCGACACTCTAATGCATGACTAGCTAGGGTGTGACAGCACGTCCTTTGTTTCTATTTTTAAATTCATTTTTGCGGACTTCCGTTGAAAATAGGACACCTGGAAGTTGATGTGCGTTAGCATATACGAATCTTGAGTTTAGACGCCAATACAAATTTCACCTTCAGCGATAAAGCAACAGCTATAACGACGCATGGTATCACCATGCTACTTGGAAAAGTAGGGTACATCGGATAAGCAAGCATACCACCATGATATGTGTCTTTCCACGTCCCAACAGATGAGCTTAAAATTAATGCCAGCTTCCTCCTACAGCTAAGTTGTTTCTAAACTTTGCTTATGGGACAACCAGTGTAAGATGTCACTTTTTTTTTGATAAACAGTGTAAGATGTGACCTAACACGTGATTAAAGTTTCATTTCCTGTTTCAAAGATTTTCACAATATATGCATTGCTAATTTATTCCAAAACAGTCTACTATATATTAAAATATTTGACTGGCTCATCAGAAAAAGGATCAATATGCTAGAGAAATCCACAAAAATCCGAAATATCATACTGTATACTTAGTAGAGCAGAAAAAAATATAAATATGAAAGAAAATAGGGAATCAGAAATTTCAGACCATCCATTTAATAAACTGAATTTCCTTAACCATTAGATTAGTTAAAAGTGGATAAATTGCCCACCACTTCCATTATACGAAAAAAAGTTTCATCACCGTCAAAAAAAAGAGGAATGTGGATTGATGGCATTTTGGCGATGCTTTGCGTTGGCTGGCGGATATTATAAGAAGAATGACCACCTTGCTGGCCATTGGATGGAGCTGTGGATGGCCATCCAATCTACCCACATGATCAACCATCTTTGCAAGAAATATGTTGTTGAAGTATTTTCTGCAACTGAGGTCTTGTTGCAAGAATCTTCAAAACTGTTTTTCCTATGAAACTGTTGCAACTAGAGCCTTATTGCAACAAGTATCTTGTTGCAAAAACACTCTATTGCAGTAAACAAAAATCGAGTGCAGATCCCAATCCACATTGTTAGGGCCGCCATGAGCGCCACGGGAAACCATGAAAGTCTATCACATCGCCCATGGTGACCTCCTCGTCTAGCAGGAATGTCTGACGCCCGCAATGTCGGGCACAACCGAGGGCTGGAGGCAGACAAGGCATCTATCTTTCCGAATCGGTGCGGATCCGGCGGCTCAAGAGCGGTCATCGGGTGGCCGGTGAAGAGATGACCGACGATAGAGAGAGGATTGGGCCGACGAGGAGGAGAGGAATGAGGAGGATATACGGGAGGGTCACCAACAGAGGAGAGGAAGGAGGAGAGCTTGCTCGTCCGTGGCCGCACGGACGCATCTAGGGCCACTACTGGAAAAGGGCTTATAGGTGAACCCCAATGAGTGGTGGGCGCGGCGTGGCACCCACCACTACTACCTTGGAGAAACAGCACTGGCGGGTACCTAGATGCGCCCACCACTGCTACAATCACAGGAGTGACTGGCATTTCCTTGTACCCGCAACAGGTGAACCCCCTTCAGGATCCACACTTGGTGGAAAACTCTAGTGCCCGGGGCGAGAAGGGCCCGCCACTTTTCTGTCAGTGTCCTGTCGCGGGCATCCCATAGCACCCGCCACACATATCTTTCGGCAACTCGTGCCAGAATGGTTCAAACATTCCAAAAATATGCTTTGGTGGGCCCACTGGGCCCGCTGCCAGCTCTGCCCCCACACAAAATCCTCTATCATGGCCCCACTAAGTCAAATCCCCTTCTTCGGTGTTCGCCCCCTTCGTCCCGCATGGGGTGCCTTCTCCCACCGCCGTCTCTTCCCCGTCGTCGAGCTCGTCCGCGCCTCTCCTTCCGGTATGTCCTAAACTCCCTCACTCTCCTCCTTCTAGGGCGTTGCCGCCACCGCCGCTAGGGCTACAGGTAGGGCACTGCAGCCGCTGCCGCTAGGGCTACGGTTAGGGCACCGCCGCCGTTGCACCACCGTGAAGCCTAGGGTAGGGCGCCAGCCGCCGCCGATAGGTTAGGTCGCCAATGACGCTAGCTAGGGATAGGGTTAATTAGAGGTGTCATCGTCGGTATAGTTATGTCACCGCCGTGGCTCTTCGAGTATGTCGCTGACGGTAGTTGTTAGCAAGCTTTTATTAGGTTGTGATCAAATGTAAGCTATATATTGGTCTGTAGGTTCTTGTGTATATATGCTTCATCTTATTAAAGTGGTACTTCTCCTCTTCTAAGACATGTTTGCGTTGTAGAATAGCAAACCTATGTCAAGTAGGCTGCATGCACATGTTTAAATATGACTAGTACATCCAAATGAGTGCTTAAAGGACATGTTATACATTATTTTCCGTTTCACCAAATTTCTGCTACTCGATATGATCAATTTTTAACAAAGGTCATACCGAATTTTTCCCTTCATTTCACCCTATATTAATAATAATAAGTGCATCATATGATTAGTAGGGATCATGGTGCTTGCAACATGCCAAATCTGAAAAAGTATTTGTGCGGACAGCTTGGAAACTGCAAAGAATTTGGGATCTTTCTGAACGAGGGGTTCCAAAACTTGGTGGTAACGGTCTTTAGTTTCAACATACAATTATAACCATTGCAGCCATTTACTGGCATTACCACTAATTTGGTTTGCATTTTACTTTACTGTTGCATAATGTGTCCCATCGATGATGTGGATAGTCATGATGATGAGGATGATGATGATAGTCATGATGATGAGGATATCCATGATGATGAGGATGGCCGCCAAGAAGATGAAGATAATCATGATGATGAGGATATCCATGACGATGACGATTACGAAGAAGACGAGGATAGTCAGGATGATTACGATGATGTTCCATTCAATTCTCCAATATTTTCTGTAAGAATGAAGAATCTTACGCACAATGAGAGGAACAATCTCTTGGCGATCCTACCACCAACTGAGAATTACATGGGGTTGCCCCTTGTGCACCGTTTAACCAAGACAAACATCATCAAACATGTCATGGTATATTCTGTATTACTTCCTCTCTTTTTAGTTGATGTAATAAAAACATTGTGAGATGTCTAACATTCTTTGATGTTTGTGCTTCTAATCACAGTAATGATAGAAATTACCCGCGAAGATGATTTCCGACCTGAACATCCCTGTGGTCAGTTCTGCTGGAGTACGCCTTGGAGCGGGGGCTGTCACCACCATTAGGTACAAGACCAAAACAGACGGGCGCATATACTTCCATGAGGCCGGCTAGGGGGGAGTTTCTAATGGGAAAGAGACTAATGGTTGAGACACTAGTGGCAATCACGGCAAGGAAGAGCCACCACAACAAGTGGCAGATGATGGTTGTCGTTAACCTCATTTAGGAATAAGTGGTAGATATGAACATCTGTAAGCTCATGACATGTTAGTGAGTTTGTTAAGATGGATGCGCTATTGTTATATTAGTGTGTTAAATGGAACAAATGTGAAGCTTTGTCATTTGTTCTTATAATGGATTAAGCCTGGTTGAGTTAATGCTATAGATTATATACTTTTGTTAGTTTTTACTCTTTGTAAATCATGTGTACAAATTCGAACATAGTAAATTCATGGGAACAAAAATCTATATCAATGGTGAGTGCTATTCTCTGCATGCCACAACTATATTATGCTGCACTGGCGGGCGGCGGGGAGTGTCCGCTACTACAGAGATTCTAAAAGTGGTTGGGCGGGTGCCCACCACTGATGCCATTATAACAGTAGCGGGAGGTTAGTGGCGGGTGCCCTAGAGAGCCTTGCCCGGCACTGCTGGGCTTTTCCCTCCAGCCACTGCTAGGCATTCTTCAGTAGTGGGCGCGCTTGTCTGATCGCTATGGGGATCTAGATCTTGCAACAAGCTAGTTGTTGCAGGGGAGAAATTTAAAACAATGGCCCAGCTACAAACCCAGGATGTACAAAGAGGATGCTCCCACCATCGGACTAAACAAAGATCCAACAGCCATAGAGTTGTGATGCGCGGAGAGAGATCCGCCGGGTGAACAGAAGCATTCCCCATATTCTAGCCCCACCTTATTAGGACGTGGACTGAAGTTTCTTCAAAACAACCAAAGGACTTGGACTCATGTCCCCTTAAATAAAATGATTTTTACCGCAAAAACAAACAAGAGGACGTCAGACTAAAAAAAAGGGACCTTTGGTTATTTTTTTTGTGGTAAATACACATGTGGTGTATGAACTTGCCATGGATGTTCACTTTAGTGCCTAAAGTTGAAAAACACGCCGAACTGGTTTCAAAACTTGGCTGACTCGTGCAAATACGGCGCTAATCTCATATGTAGACGCATAGTGTGCTGATGTGGTCCCGTATTTGGTGACATGGCGTGGGGTCACGTGTAGTGGCGAAGCAAGATTACTTCAATAATATATATGTCTCTATGACTAGTGGTCCTGTATGTCAGAACAAAAAGAAAATTGAAATTAAAAATAGTGCGGGATCAGAGACGAGCATACGACCTGCAGTTTGAATCGAGCATATGCTGACCACTGCACCAAACATACTACGATGACAACTTTGGCTACTACATGTTAATGAATGATAAACAAAAAGGCGTGTGGTGCTTAAATGGGCTGCATCCAGTGACCCATTTGGTGCATGTTATTTTTCTAAAAGAAATGTAAAGGTCTATAAATGATAGTCATAATAATAAACTTTACATTCAAACATTTGTTGTTATTAATAATTACCTCGTGTATGGTTTGTATTCACTAAACATTTAAAATTGTATTTAATGAACATTCGTAAATATAATCTATGATTGTATATTTTAAAAGTCTGTACTTACTAAACATTTTTAAGCACTCATGGCTTATATTTAAACTAATATTTCCTAAATAATAAGTGAATATTTCTAAAAATTATAGGATTTTTAGTAAGTTATTTTATTACATACCACTATATATTTATTCTATGTCCACGTAACTATTTGTGTACATTGAGGTTATTATTTATGCACCAAAAATATTTATAGCCCACAGCATGATATGGGGCCTGTTTGTTTTTTTAATACGTGCACATGAATATTTGTATACCATAAGGTAATTATTAATGACACACAAATATTTGTATATCAGGAGGTAATTATTAACAACACACAAATATTTGAATCTATTTCTATTTTATGAATTATAATTTACAGACTTTTAACATTTTTTAAAGTTAACCTGTACTAAATAGGCACCGAATGCAGCCTATTTAAGCACCAAAAGCTATTCGGCGTGTGAATAATCAAAGAGCAAGGTCGCAGGTTCGATTCCAAATGAGTGTCATTTTAGTTTCCATTTTTTTTCTAGACTGACAGGCAGGACCCACTAGTCATATATACATATAGCATTCAAATAATCATATTTCATCGTTACGCATGGACCTCATGCCACATCAATCAAATACGGTGCCATGTCAACACATTATAGGTCTACATAGGTGTTTAGCATCGTATTTGCACGCGCTAGCCAAGTTTTAGAACCAGATCAATGTATTTTTCAAGTTCAGGCACTAAAATGAACATCCATGACAAGTTCAAGCACCACCGGTGTAATTACCTCTTTTTTTTAAGAGTACGTTGGCTCATGCCTTCTAGAAAAGTGAGCTGATTCCTTTATCCGAACATGCACTTTTCCATTGTATATGGATGAATGATAAGAAAAAATATTCCGCTATGGTTTCACCGCTCATGTTCTATACAGAGCTATGATGTCTCTTCTGTCGGAGGGAAGCGAAACAACGAAACGAGGAGTAGGGATAAAATAGTAACTGTGATTGTTATTATAGGGCATTTATTAAATCTTATTGGTTAACAATTACCTAACATTCGTTATGATTGAATATTTCCACTTTGGCTTTGACCTATTATTATCCACATGTTCCCTATAGAGAGCTCATACAATGTCTCTTCCATCAATGTGGAGCCATACCACGAAACTTACAGTAGGGGTTCAAATAATTTTGACTGTATAATTATTTCTAATTGGTAAAAAATGCCTACCGTTAATGATGATGGAATATCCCGTCTGACTTATAGCGATTATCCCGAATACCCATGTCATGTAACATCCATGCATGGATTTATGTTGGTATGATCTATACGCCGAGAAGTCCCCATACCTCTGAAATTAGGAAGATCGTGGCCCGGGTAACTTGATAGCCACCTAAGACTGCAAAGAAAAACATAGCATTGTTAATTACGTACGACGAGGCATTGCCCAACTAACTAATATAGAGTGGGCAATATAGTATATAGTCTTAAATCTCTACTTTTGTAGACAACTAAAAATTGTTGTATCCAAGTCCTGGTTGAACTGAGTTTCCCATTCACTTATTATTCCTAAAACATGCAAGTACATGCATCAATACGTCTTTACTATGATTGGCCACTTGAGATGTAATCATTATGATATATTTTGAGTGTGTCCCTAGGACTGCATAAGGGCTTGGTTAACAAAGAAATATATTTTTTTTATCAGTCTAACCAATTCAAATGTTATCCATGAAGCTTCGATGATATCAAGTATACTTCTGATCATAACTACTTGAAACGTCTCATACCATCAGTATTCTACAAATTGTAAAAATTCTTTTGTTTTTCCTATGCTAAATCAAACAAACACAAATAGGATTTGAATGTGCATGACATTCCAATCATGTGTTTTTCCTATTCCTGCATTTTACAATCCCATAAATCAAAGAGGCCCTGCAACCTAGGATTTATAATGTGCATCGGTATAATGTGTCAGAAATATTAAAACAGAGGATAACGAGTAACCATTGTTGTACCTTGGGATAATCCCTGTCAAAAATCAATGTCAAAGAATTAAAATAAACTCTTTCCATCAAGGTATAATTTATTCTCATAGTCTTTGCGCCAAACTATGGACACAACCAAATGTGTACGATAAAATTTGGGGCATACACATTACCGGAAATAGGGCTAGCAGACCATACAAACTTTTAGCATCACGCACATACGTATGATGTGGGAAATGTAAGCAAGTATATATAGAAATTGTTGGATAAGCAAGCTACGGATGGACTTCGATGAGGAACCGCATTCCTAAGATGTTGTGAATTTTGTAGTGACTAAATCCGGCTTCAATGAACATCTTGTGCCAGTTGTGCTCCTTCCTTGCTTTACCATTAAATAACATCATCATGGACAAATCCATGGTGACCTGGGCTTCTAGTATTTGGTGTGAGGGTGATCCAACGACGGTATCAATGATTATCACCTTGCCAGGTTTGGCTCCGTGGGAAGTGGCCTGTCTACAACGCGTGAGGATCTTCAAGCAGTCCTGATCGCTCCAGTTATGTAGCACTTACTGCCAATAGGATGAACCATAAGTAATAACTTTAGTTCAAAACTGCAACACTTATTATGGATCGGAGGGAGTAGGATGTCATTAGTAAGAAGTGAAGTTAAATAGTACTATTCACTACAAAAATATGTCAACTTGTGACCACCACTATTGGTCACTAAAAGGTCATGGTTTTTCTTTGCGACCTTTTTGTGACCAAAAACAGAAGGTCAAAAGCTGGCCGTCGTAAACTGACTATAGCGACCTTCTCTGTGAGAAGGTCGTAGACATTTACGACCAAAACAGAAGGTCGTTGAATCCATGACCTTTTGTTTTGGTCACTGGCTCTCTGCCCAGGCCACGTCGGATCCGACGCCTCAATCTGACGTGGAAAAATTGTGACCAATTGAAAAGGTCAAAAATTAGAATCGGCCCGGTCCAGTTGAGTGTTTATATGGGCCGAGCCCAATAATTCAGCCTTATATATATATTTTTTCCTGTTAATTTCAGTCAGCCTCATGGGCCAAGCCCAATAATTTGGCCTTTCCATTTTTGGGGCCATGGCCTTTTTGATTCGACAAATTTAGTTTTTCTTTTTCCGGGTAAACTAGTTAGATGGGTCCCAATTGTCAGGTTCTATTCAAGTGGGACACTTTTGATAGCATCATTTTCTTCAGATTTCAATTTGACAGAATAAATAACCATATTTAAATAAGAAAAGACAGAAAACACAAGTAATACTTCACATAACAGCAGCGAGAATAAATCTGTTATAGATACATTGACAACAAAAATTACAAGCTCCACAAGTGTAATTACAAGCTTCAAATTACATACTGGACTCCTTCTCTCATATGACACGGTTACATGCTCTACTAATGTAATAACACATATACAAATACAATCACAGTCACACAGATATAGTCGACTAGGCCATGACCTTCGCTACACTGGGCTAACAAAACAGCAATAGAACTATCATCACGCCTTCGACCGTCGCCCTGCTACATGAGTCAGAAGAGAAGAATCAAAACACTAGAGCCAATATATTCTGAACAGACCATTCAAAAAAGGGCAATTTCTTTAGAATAATAACACAAATTTACATAGTACAATGATTTTTGTTCTCTAGTTAGTTAAAACGAGATACCCGTGCATACAAGAAAGGTGATGCATGGAAATAGAGCATTTTACTAATAGCACACACAGTATCAATATTATGTTCTTATCGGCTTATTCTTATGCCAAAAGCAAGAAAGATAATTTTGTTGGGGAACGTTGCAGAAAATTAAAATTTTTCCTACAGTTTCACCAAGATCCATCTATGAGTTCATCTAAGCAACGAGTCATGGGAGAGAGATTGCATCTACATACCACTTTGTAGATCGCGCGGAAGCGTTCAAAAGAACGGGGTTGAAGTAGTCGTTCTCGTCGTGATCCTATCACCGAAGATCCTAGCGCCGAACGGACGGCACCTCCGCGTTCAACACACGTACGGTCAGCGTGACGTCTCCTCCGTCTTGATCCAGCAAGGGGGAAGGAGAGGTTGATGATGAAAGCTCCAGCAGCAGCACAACGGCGTGGTGGTGGTGGAACAGCAGCACTCCGGCAGGGCTTCGACAAGCACGTGACGAAGGAGGGAGAGGTGTAGCAGGGGGAGGGAGGCGCCAGAACTTCAGGGTGCGGCTGCCCCCTCCCCCCTCCCTTTATATAGGCCCCCAGGGGGGGCGCCGGCCCTGGGAGATCTAATCTCCCAAGGGGGCGGCGGCCAAGGGGGGTGGAGTACCCCCCAAGGCAAGTGGGGCGCCCCCCCCCCCCCACCCTAGGGTTTCAACCCTAGGCGCAGGGGGTGGGCCAAGAGGGGCGCACCAGCCCACTATGGGCTGGTTCCCCTCCCCGCTTTGGCCCTTGGGGCCCTCCGGGATGGGTGGCCCCACCCGGTGGACCCCCGGGACCCTTCCGGTGGTCCCGGTACAATACCGGGTGACCCCGAAACTTTCCCATGGCCAAAATACCACTTTCTATATATAATTCTTCACCTCCGGACCATTTCGGAACTCCTCGTGACGTCCGGGATCTCATCCGGGACTCCAAACAACATTCGGTATATGCATACTCATATTCATACAACCCTAGTGTCACCGAACCTTAAGTGTGTAGACCCTACGGGTTCGGGAGACACGTAGACATGACCGAGACGGCTCTCGGGGAATAACCAACAGCGGGATATGGATACCCATGTTGGTTCCCACATGCTCCTCGATGATCTCATCGGATGAACCACGATGTCAAGGATTCGAACAACCCCGTATACAATTCCCTTTGTCAATCGGTACGTTATATGCCCGAGACTCGATCGTCGGTATCCCAATACCTCGTTCAGTCTCGTTACCGGCAAGTCACTTTACTCGTACCGTAATGCATGATCCCGTGACCAGACACTTGGTCACTTTGAGCTCATTATGATGATGCATTACCGAGTGGGCCCAGAGATACCTCTCCGTCATACGGAGTGACAAATCCCAGTCTCGATCCGTGTCAACAAAACAGACACTTTTGGAGATACCTGTAGTGCACCTTTATAGTCACCCAGTTATGTTGTGACGTTTGGTACACCCAAAGCACTCTTACGGTATCCGGGAGTTACACGATCTCATGGTCTAAGGAAGAGATACTTGACATTGAAAAAGCTCTAGCAAAACGAACTACACGATCTTGTGCTATCTTAGGATTGGGTCTTGTCCATCACATCATTCTCCTAATGATGTGATCCCGTTGTCAATGACATCTAATGTCCATAGTCAGGAAACCATGACTATCTGTTGACCAACGAGCTAGTCAACTAGAGGCTCACTAGGGACATGTTATGGTCTATGTATTGACACGTGTATTACGATTTCCGGATAATACAGTTATAGCATGAATAAAAGACAATTATCATGAATAAGGAAATATAATAATAACCCTTTTATTATTGCCTCTAGGGCATATTTCCAACAGTCTCCCACTTGCACTAGAGTCAATAATCTAGTTACATTGTGATGAATCGAACACCCATAGAGTTCTGGTGTTGATCATGTTTTGCTCGCGAGAGAGGGTTAGTCAACGGATCTGCGACATTCAGATCCGTATGTACTTTGCAAATATCTATGTCTCCATCTTGAACATTTTCACGGATGGAGTTGAAACGACGCTTGATGTGCCTGGTCTTCTTGTGAAACCTGGGCTCCTTGGCAAGGGCAATAGCTCCAGTGTTGTCACAGAAGAGTTTGATCGGCCCCGACGCATTGGGTATGACTCCTAGGTCGGTGATGAACTCCTTCACCCATATTACTTCATGCGCTGCCTCCGAGGCTGCCATGTACTCCGCTTCACATGTAGATCCCGCCACGACGCTCTGCTTGCAGCTGCACCAGCTTACTGCTCCACCATTCAACATATACACGTATCCGGTTTGTGACTTAGAGTCATCCAGATCTGTGTTGAAGCTAGCATTGACGTAACCCTTTACGACGAGCTCTTCGTCACCTCCATAAACGAGAAACATGTCCTTTGTCCTTTTCAGGTACTTCAGGATATTCTTGACCACTGTCTAGTGTTCCTTGCCGGGATTACTTTGGTACCTTCCTACCAAACTTACGGCAAGGTTTACATCAGATCTGGTACACAGCATGGCATACATAATAGATCCTATGGCTGAAGCATAGGGGATGACACTCATCTCTTCTTTATCTTTTGCCGTGGTCAGGCATTGAGCCGAGCTCAATCTCACACCTTGCAATACAGGCAAGAACCCCTTCTTGGACTGATCCATTTTGAACTTCTTCAAAATCTTATCAAGGTATGTGCTTTGTGAAAGACCTATGAGGCGTCTCGATCTATCTCTATAGATCTTGATGCCTAATATATAAGCAGCTTCTCCAAGGTCCTTCATTGAAAAACACTTATTCAAGTAGGCCTTAATGCTGTCCAAAAGTTCTATATCATTTCCCATCAAAAGTATGTCATCTACATATAATATGAGAAATGCTACAGAGCTCCCACTCACTTTCTTGTAAACGCAGGCTTCTCCATAAGTCTGCATAAACTCAAACGCTTTGATCATCACATCAAAGCGAATGTTCCAACTCCGAGATGCTTGCACTAGCCCATAAATGGATCGCTGGAGCTTGCATACTTTGTTAGCATTCTTAGGATCGACAAAACCCTCCGGCTGCATCATATACAGTTCCTCCTTAAGATGCCCGTTAAGGAATGCCATTTTGACGTCCATCTGCCATATCTCATAATCATAGTATGCGGCAATTGCTAACATGATTCAGACGGACTTAAGCTTCGCTACGGGAGAGAAAGTCTCATCATAGTCAATCCCTTGAACTTGCCGATAACCCTTAGCGACAAGTCGAGCTTTATAGATGGTGACATTTCCATCCGCGTCCGTCTTCTTCTTAAAGATCCATTTGTTTTCTATCGCTCGCCGATCATCGGGCAAGTCAGTCAAAGTCCATACTTTGTTTTCATACATGGATTCTATCTCAGATTTCATGGCTTCTAGCCATTTGTTGGAATCTGGGCCCGCCATTGCTTCTTCATAGTTCGAAGGTTCAGCGTTGTCCAACAACATGATTTCCAGGACAGGGTTGCCGTACCACTCTGGTGCGGAACGTGTCCTTGTGGACCTACGAAGTTCAGTAGCAACTTGATCCGAAGTACCTTGATCATCATCATTATTTTCCTCTTCAGTTGGTGTAGGCATCACAGGAACATTTTCCTGAGCTGCACTACTATCCCATTCAAGAGGTAGTACTTCATCGAGTTCTACTTTCCTCCCACTTACTTCTTTCGAGAGAAACTCTTTTTCCAGAAAGGATCCGTTCTTGGCAACAAAGATCTTGCCCTCGGATCTTAAGTAGAAGGTATACCCAATGGTTTCTTTAGGGTATCCTATGAAGACGCATTTTTCCGACTTGGGTTCGAGCTTTTCAGGTTGAAGTTTCTTGACATAAGCATCGCATCCCCAAACTTTTAGAAACGACAGCTTAGGTTTCTTCCCAAACCATAATTCATACGGTGTCATCTCAACGGATTTAGACGGTGCCCTATTTAAAGTGAATGTAGTTGTCTCTAGAGCGTATCCCCAAAATGATAGCGGTAAATCGGTAAGAGACATCATAGATCGCACCATATCCAGTAGAGTGTGATTACGACGTTCGGACACACCGTTACGCTGAGGTGTTCCAGGAGGCGTGAGTTGTGAAACGATTCCACATTTTCTTAAGTGTGTACCAAACTCGTGACTTAAATATTCTCCTCCATGATCCGATCGTAAGAATTTT
This sequence comes from Triticum aestivum, assembly GCF_018294505.1. Taxonomy (NCBI): domain Eukaryota; kingdom Viridiplantae; phylum Streptophyta; class Magnoliopsida; order Poales; family Poaceae; genus Triticum; species Triticum aestivum. The sequence goes on from NC_057795.1 coordinate 20,911,126, forward strand.
ATCTTTCGGTCACGTTGATTCTCTACTTCATTCTGAAATTCCTTGAACTTTTCAAAGGTCTCAGACTTGTGTTTCATCAAGTAGACATGCCCATATCTACTCAAGTCATCAGTGAAAGTGAGAACATAACGATATCCTCCGCGAGCCTCAACGCTCATTGGACTGCACACATCGGTATGTATGATTTCCAACAAGTTGGTTGCTCGCTCCATTGTTCCGGAGAACGGGGTCTTGGTCATTTTGCCCATGAGGCATGGTTCGCATGTGTCAAATGATTCATAATCGAGAGACTCTAAAAGTCCATCAGCATGGAGCTTCTTCATGCGCTTGACACCAATGTGACCAAGGTGGCAGTGCCACAAGTATGTGGGACTATCGTTATCAACTTTACATCTTTTGGTATTCACACTATGAATATGTGTAACATTACGTTCGAGATTCATTAAGAATAAATCATTGACCATTGGGGCATGACCATAAAACATATCTCTCATATAAATAGAACAACCATTATTCTCGGATTTAAATGAGTAGCCATCTCGTATTAAACGAGATCCAGATACAATGTTCATGCTCAAACTTGGCACTAAATAACAATTATTGAGGTTTAAAACTAATCCCATAGGTAAATGTAGAGGTAGCGTGCCGACGGCGATCACATCGACCTTGGAACCATTCCCGACGCGCATCGTCACCTCGTCCTTCGCCAGTCTCCTCTTATTCCGCAGCTCCTGCTGTGAGTTACAAATGTGAGCAACGGCACCGGTATCAAATACCCAGGAGTTACTACGAGTACTGGTGAGGTACACATCAATTACATGTATATCAAATATACCTTTAGTGTTGCCTGCCTTCTTGTCTGCTAAGTATTTGGGGCAGTTCCGCTTCCAGTGACCCTTCCCCTTGCAATAAAAGCACTCAGTTTCAGGCTTGGGTCCATTCTTCGACTTCTTCCCGGCAACTGGCTTACCGGGCGCGGCAACATCTTTGCCGTCCTTCTTGAAGTTCTTCTTACCCTTGCCCTTCTTGAACTTAGTGGTCTTATTGACCATCAACACTTGATGTTCTTTCTTGATTTCAACCTCTGCTTACTTCAGCACTGAAAATACTTCAGGAATGGTATTTACCATCCCCTGCGTATTGTAGTTCATCACAAAGCTCTTGTAGCTTGGTGGGAGCGACTGAAGGATTCTGTCAATAACCGCCTCATCCGGGAGGTTAATGTCCGGCTGGGACAGGCGGTTGTGCAACCCAGACATTTTGAGTATGTGCTCACTGACAGAACTATTTTCCTCCATCTTACAACTATAGAACTTGTCGAAGACTTCATATCTCTCGACCCGGGCATGAGCTTGGAAAACTAGTTTCAGCTCCTCGGACATCTCATATGCTCCGTGTTGCTCAAAACGCTTTTGGAGCCCCGGTTCTAAGCTGTAAAGCATGCCACACTGAATAAGGGAGTAATAATCAGCGCGAGACTGCCAAGCATTCATAATGTCTTGGTTCTCTGGGACGGGTGCATCACCTAGCGGTCCTTCTAGGACATATTGTTTCCTGGCAGCTATGAGGATGATCCTCAGGTTCCGGACCCAGTCCGTATAGTTGCTGCCATCATCTTTCAGTTTGGTTTTCTCTAGGAACGCGTTGAAGTTCATGTTGACATGAGCGGCGGCCATTTGATCTACAAGACATATTTTGCAAATGTTTTAGACTAATTCATGATAATTAAGTTCATCTAATCAAATTATTTAATGAACTCCCACTCAGATTATACATCCCTCTAGTCATCTAAGTGTTACACGATCCGAGTCGACTAGGCCGTGTCCGATCATCACGTGAGACGGACTAGTCATCATCGGTGAACATCTCCATGTTGATCGTATCTTCTATACGACTCATGTTCGACCTTTCGGTCTCTTGTGTTCCGAGGCCATGTCTGTACATGCTAGGCTCGTCAAGTTAACCCTAAGTGTTCTGCATGTGTAAATCTGTCTTACACCCGTTGTATGTGAACGTAAGGATCTATCACACCCGATCATCACGTGGTGCTTCGAAACGACGAACTTTAGCAATGTTGCACAGTTAGGGGGAACACTTTCTTGAAATTATTATAAGGGATCATCTTATTTACTACCGCCGTTCTAAGTAAACAAGATGCATAAAACATAATAAACATCACATGCAATTATATAGTAGTGACATGATATGGCCAATATCATACAGCTCCTTCGATCTCCATCTTCGGGGCTCCATGATCATCTTCGTCACCGGCATGACACCATGATCTCCATCATCATGATCTCCATCATTGTGTCTTCATGAAGTTGTCACGCCAACGACTACTTCTACTTCTATGGCTAACGCATTTAGCAATAAAGTAAAGTAATTTACATGGCGTTCTTCAATGACACGCAGGTCATACAAAAATAAAGACAACTCCTATGGCTCCTGCCGGTTGTCATACTCATCGACATGCAAGTCGTGATTCCTATTACAAGAACATGATCTCATACATCACAATATATCATTCATCATTCATCACAACTTCTGGCCATATCACATCACATGACAATTGCTGCAAAAACAAGTTAGACGTCCTCTAATTGTTGTTACATCTTTTACGTGGCTGCAATTGGGTTCTAGCAAGAACGTTTTCTAACTTACGAATAACCACAACGTGATTTTGTCAACTTCTATTTACCCTTCATAAGGACCCTTTTCATCGAATCCGCTCCAACTAAAGTGGGAGAGACAGACACCCGCCAGCCACCTTATGCAACTAGTGCATGTCAGTCGGTGGAACCGGTCTCACGTAAGCGTACGTGTAAGGTTGGTCCGGGCCGCTTCATCCGACAATACCGCTGAAGCAAGATAAGACTAGTAGCGGCAAGCAAGTTGACAAGATCTACGCCCACAACAAAATTGTGTTCTACTCGTGCAATAGAGAACTACGCATCGACCTAGCTCATGATGCCACTGTTGGGGAATGTTGCAGAAAATTAAAAAAATTCCTACGGTTTCACCAAGATCCATCTATGAGTTCATCTAAGCAACGAGTCATGGTAGAGAGATTGCATCTACATACCACTTTGTAGATCGTGCGGAATCGTTCAAAAGAACGGGGTTGAAGTAGTCGTTCTCGTCGTGATCCTATCACCGGAGATCCTAGCGCCGAACGGACGGCACCTCCACGTTCAACACACGTACGGTCAGCGTGACGTCTCCTCCGTCTTGATCCAGCAAGGGGGAAGGAGAGGTTGATGATGAAAGCTCCAGCAGCAACACAATGGCGTGGTGGTGGTGGAACAGCAGCACTCCGGCAGGGCTTCGCCAAGCACGTGACGGAGGAGGAAGAGGTGTAGCAGGGGGAGGGAGGCGCCAGAACTTCAGGGTGCGGCTGCCCCCCTCCCCCTCCCTTTATATAGGCCCCCAGGGGAGGCGCCGGCCCTGGGAGATCTAATCTCCCAAGGGGGCGGCGGCCAAGGGGGGTGGAGTACCCCCCAAGGCAAGTGGGGCGCCCCCCCCCACCCTTGGCTTTCAACCCTAGGCGCGGGGGTGGGCCAAGGGGGCGCACCAGCCCACTATGGGCTGGTTACCCTCCCCACTTAGGCCCTTGGGGCCCTCCGGGATGGGTGGCCCCACCCGGTGGACCCCCGGGACCCTTCCGGTGGTCCCGGTACAATACCGGGTGACCCCGAAACTTTCCCGATGGCCGAAATACCACTTTCTATATATAATTCTTCACCTCCGGACCATTTCGGAACTCCTTGTGACGTCCGGGATCTCATCCAGGACTCCTAACAACATTCGGTATATGCATACTCATATTCATGCAACCCTAGCGTCACCGAACCTTAAGTGTGTAGACCCTACGGGTTCGGGAGACATGTAGACATGACCGAGACGGCTCTCGGGGAATAACCAACAGCGGGATATGGATACCCATGTTGGTTCCCACATGCTCCTCGATGATCTCATCGGATGAACCACGATGTCAAGGATTCGAACAACCCCGTATACAATTCCCTTTGTCAATCGGTACGTTATATGCCCGAGACTCGATCGTCGGTATCCCAATACCTCGCTCAGTCTCGTTACCGGCAAGTCACTTTACTCGTACCGTAATGCATGATCCCGTGACCAGACACTTGGTCACTTTGAGCTCATTATGATGATGCATTACCGAGTGGGCCCAGAGATACCTCTCCGTCATACGGAGTGACAAATCCCAGTCTCGATCCGTGTCAACCCAACAGACACTTTTGGAGATACCTGTAGTGCACCTTTATAGTCACCCAGTTACGTTGTGACGTTTGGTACACCCAAAGCACTCTTCCGGTATCCGGGAGTTACACGATCTCATGGTCTAAGGAAGAGATACTTGACATTGAAAAAGCTCTAGCAAAACGAACTACATGATCTTGTGCTATGCTTAGGATTGGGTCTTGTCCATCACATCATTCTCCTAATGATGTGATCCCGTTGTCAATGACATCTAATGTCCATAGTCAGGAAACCATGACTATCTGTTGACCAACGAGCTAGTCAACTAGACGCTCACTAGGGACATGTTATGGTCTATGTATTCACACGTGTATTACGATTTCCGGATAATACAGTTATAGCATGAATAAAAGACAATTATCATGAATAAGGAAATATAATAATAACCCTTTTATTATTGCCTCTAGGGCATATTTCCAACAAATCTGGCCAAATAAGCAACTACTCCGTAAAATAAAACATCAGGACTAATTAAGCAGACTAATCCTTTTTGTGAAAAATGGACTGGATAATTGGTTTTCCATACACAATCCCTTGCAGTTAGCAAGAACATGACAAACAACGTGAACATGAACACATACCATACTGTCCCCTACATTTATAGCTAGGATCAGACCCCTCTCTTATCAGTATATTGACTAGTTATTAGTAAAGCAGCAACCAACAATAGTGATAATGCAAAAGCAGCTTTTGTGCTTCTGCATATGTCTGTACTATCAATATGCTTTAGGAAGCAGAGGCAGATATTGAACATCCCTGAATAAAAGGTACCAGATTACAATGTTGTGGATATCACTAGTAGAAAAACACCTAATAGTCCCGGTTCGTAAGGGCCTTTAGTCCCGGTTCATGAACCGGGACTAATGGGTCGTTAATAATACCTCCACCCATTAGTCCCGGTTCAAACACAAACCGGGACCAATGTGCCTCCACGTGGCCCTGTGCGCCGAGCCCAGTCAGGGGGCCTTTGGTCCTGGTTGGTGGCACCAACCGGGACCAAAAGTCCATGTTTTTTTAGAAAAGTGGCTGCTTTAGGGGTTTTGGGGGTTATTTTTAGGTTGTTATGAGCTAGCTAATAGAGAGAAGTGTCATCTCTTATATCTTCGTCCTTGGTTTACCAACGCAGCTGCTATATATGTTCATTTCACCCGCTGATATAATAACTCATGCATGCTCGCATCATACATCATCATATATAATAACAAGTCCTACTAATCATGCATCATCATACAACTTCTACTCGATATTAATAATAAGTCATACGATCATCATCCTCATAGTCATCGAACCCAACCCTACATACTTGTTCTTAGCACATGATCATCAGTATCAGGTAGGACATGACCTAAACACCCTTAAGGTAAAATAGCATAAAACAATATAGGCCCTTCGCTGATTGTTGCTTCCAAGAAGCTCCTTACGACTGCCCATACATTTTTTTCCATTCTTTGATTGTCATGTCTCCACTTCTTTTAGAAACCCGGTATGGACAGTTCAGATTCGTAGGAAGACCTGGTTGTATGTTCAAAACATGAAGGCTACCGTGTGTATACATCAGATGAGGCACACAATCATTCGGGATTATCTGTTGAAAAACATAGTAATAACTTCGTAGTTAGCAATGATGTACTAGTTTTAGAAGTGTGCAAAAAGATGCACGGATGTCGTAATAGTAAAAAATCTTACCAGGGTATCTCCATGGTAGTTACCGTAGTTCAACACATGCACTAGTGGCACGTATTGACCATAATGTTGAGGAGTTTGATTGTAGATATTGTAATTCTCAAGATCAGTACAAAATGCGACCAGATGATTTTTCTCCTGATAAGTTAGTTCGGAGCCTTCGGTGTAGTAGGTTCTGTCTACCATCTTCCGCACATTCTTTGAAGAATGAAAATAAGCTGTCAATGGAAATAAGTTGTCAACTATTTTGAAATAAACAATATAAATTACTTAATAACTATGTTAAGCTCACATGGGGGAAGAATTGGAGGTGTATCCACAAGGACGAAAATCGAAGGTCTCTCTTGCGCGATTGTAGGATCACCAAGATCCATGGTGACAAGCATACCCTCATCAAAACCACACATCTTGCAAAGTGCTTCCCAGTTTTTGCAACCAAAATGGGTTACACTCTGAGCATTGTACAACTTTACTTGAAAATCCACACCATGATGGGTACTTAGGATAATTTTTTGGTTTCCATACTTTCATGGTCTTCAAAACCCATCCTCTCCAAGACATAGCGTCTTGCAAAGCATGGGATAAGCTAGTCGAATTGGAAAAGATGAAAAATACACGTTAAAATAGTTGAAGTCGTGCTTAATTACAAAAAAAACTATTGTCGTCGTTGCGTATCGTATGAACATCGAAGGTCTCCTCGAGCTTAATGCTGAAGCGCCGATCTTCGTCCAGCTCAATGAACCTGTCGCACATACCTCGGTCGTCGTGGCACCAGTCGCACTCCCCCGGGCGGTTTTCATCGTACGAGTACGACATTTCCGGCCTAAGTTCATAATTCAAATATTAAATATATGTACTAAAAAAACCTAAATTAGATCATTATTATTAATCACGGGTTGACTATCGGTGATGATATGTAGCTCCTCCTTTCATTCCCGAGTGCATTATTACAACAAATTGTCTAGCACACGGGAATGAAGGAGAAGCTACCCCCATGACAGCGTGGATGATGGAGGGGGCTCCTAGATTTCTGCATGGAGTGCTCTTCAATTTTAGCATTCAAAGTAGGAGTACTTTTCCAATATGAGCATTCAATAAGCAAAACCAAATCGTAAAATAAAGTAGTATTCAAATTAGCATGCATTCAATTATAACCAAAAGTACATCATCTCTTGTGTCCGTACATCGTCGAATACTCCTCGAATACTATCATACATATAGCATCGCTAATTAATATAGCTAGAACCGTAGCGCCCGACGGGTATCGTCGCGGGCGGTGGACACCCAAAGATAGCTCCAGTGAGATCCCTGAAGAACCTGCCAGGTATTGTCGAACCTGCCCTGGAACGCAACCATGTAGCGACGGACGTGCTCGTCCTCCTCGCTGACACGGTGACGTACCACCTCCGCGGTGTCCGGAAGCCTCGGCACCGTCACTGGCCCACGCGACCGCCACCAAACAAGGATCGGGTCAACAACGGGCTGCCTCCTCACCAACCTACGTCCCCCAGAAGGTAGCACCTCCCAATACCAGCCCGGCGGAGCCCAGTCCCGAACATGGCCCTGATCAAGCAGGCCTCCACCGCCGAGTCGACGACGATGAGGATGCGTGATAGGCATCGCCGACGTCGATGCGGGAACTACGTACTTCTATATATAGTTAAATAAAGTAGTTTTATTAATTAAATCAACTATCTAGTTCAACTAATAAGCACTTACTATAAATAAATAAAGTAGCACTTACTATAAATAAATAAAGTAGCACTTACTATAAACTACTTCTATATATAGTTAAATAAATTAGTTTTATTAATTAAATCAACTATCTAGTTCAACTACTAAGCATTTACTATAAATAAATAAAGTAGTACTTACTAAAAACAAAGTAGCACTTACTATATAGTACTTACTAAAAATAAACTAGTATTTTTCTAACTAACTAATATTTTTCTAACTAATTATATTACCAAAAAAATCTAAATAAAATAGTAACTATATTCTTCTAACTAGCTAGTTCAATTATAGTACTTACTAACACAATCTAAATATCACCAAAAAATCTATTAATAATAATATCACAAAACATACTATGAACAAATTAATAGAAAAAAATCTATTAACAGAAAAAAATCTAACACAATATGAACAAATTAATTACACCAAAAAAATCTAAATAAAATAGTAATTATATTTTTCTAACTAGCTAGTTCAATTATAGTACTTACTAACACAATCTAAATATCACCAAAAAATCTATTAACAATAATATCACCAAACATACTATGAACAAATTAATAGAAAAAAATCTATTAACAGAAAAAAAATCTAACACAATATGAACAAATTAATTACACCAAAAAAATCTATTAACAGAAAAAATCTAACACAATATGAACAAATTAATTACACAATCTAAATTAACATACTATGAACTACATATCTAAATTACTACATATCTAAATTACTACACATCTAATCTAACAAAAAATCTAAAAAAAATCTAACAAAAATCATAAAAAGTTGCTCACGGCGAGGTGCGGCGCGGGGCGGCGACGACGTCGGGGCAACGACGTCGGGGCTGCAGGGCGGGGCGCGGGGTGGCGACGGCGTAGGGGCGGGGCGGGGCAGCGACGACGTCGGGGCGGGGCGGGGCGGCAACGGCGTCGGGGCGGCGACGGCGACGGCAAGGTGGCGGCAGGCGACGGCGCGCGGCGTCGGGAGATCGAGGAGGAGGAGAGATCGAAGTGGGGATGTGGTTCTGAAATTTTCCGTATATAGCAAAGTCTTTGGTCCCGATTGATGGCTCCAACCGGGACCAATGCACCCTTTAGTCCCGGTTGGTAGGACCAACCGGGACCAAAGGCCTCTTTTCAGCAGCCCAAAGGGCAGGACGCAGAGGGCTTTGGTCCCGGTTGGTGCCACCAACCGGGACTAAAGGGTGGGCATTGGTCCCGGTTGGAGCCACGAACTGGGACCAATGGTCATGTGCTGGCACGGTCCGGCACGAAAGTTTAGTCCCACCTCGCTAGCTGAGAGGGGCGCACAGTGGTTTATAAGCCCCACTGTCGCACCCCTCTCGAGCTCCTCTTCACTGCAGGCTTACGGGCCTACTTACTACTGCTTTGCCTGATGGGCCTACTGGGCTACCTGCGGGCCTGAATCCTGGCCCATGGTGGGTTTCTAGTCGTATTCAGGCCGTGGGGGCCCAGTAGGAGGCACTTTTTTTCTTTACTTATTGTTGCTATTTTTATTTATTTTTCCCAGATTTTTTGTTTTGTTTTCTGCATTATTATTTTTTTGTTTTTTTGCTTTATTTTTTAATTCTTTTTGCTTTTAGTTTTAGAACAAATTTAAACTTTCTGTTAGTGCCATTAGTTCTCAAATTAGAAAACACTTTTTTTGTTTTTTTGTTTTGTTTCGTGCTTTATTTATTTTATTTTGTTTCTACTTACAACAAAATACTTATTGTTGCTATTTTTTTCCCAGATTTTTTGTTTTGTTTTTTGCATTATTTATTTTCTATTGTTTTTTTGCTTTATTTTTTAATTCTTTTTGCTTTTAGTTTTAGAAAAATTATAAACTTTCTGTTAGTGCCATTAGTTTTCAAATTTGTATACACTTTTTCTGTTTTCTTTTTGCTTTATTTATTTTATTTTATTTCCAGTTTTTTTGTTTTGTTTTCTGCATTATTTATTTTCTTTTGTTTTCTGCATTAAAGCATTTCAAATGAACTCTGAAAAAGTTGAAAGTTGAAAGTTGGCATGGTATCACGAGGGCCGAACCATAAGACATTAAAGCATTATGTGCCGGGACTAAAGAGGGGCATTGGTCCCGTTTCGAGCCACCAACAGGTACCAATGGACTCGTCTAATTACTTATTTTTTTTCTGCAGTTGTTTTTTAGTTGATTCTTTCTGCAGCTGTTTTTTTAGTCCCACCTCGCCAAGCGAGAGGCACTCGCAGCTGTTTATAAGCCCTGAGTGCAGCGACGATGAAGAAGAGGCTCAATGCTCACCTGCACGTTGGTTCACTTCAAGCCTTGAGGAATAGGGTAGACTGCACAGAGCTATGTGCAGTGCAGTTTACACTATTCCGAAAGGCTTGAAGCGAATTAACTAGCATTGCGCCTCTTTTTTATTTTTAATGACTTATTACCACACAGAAATAAATAGAAAAAATAAATATAGCAGAAAAGAAAAAACTATATAAAAAACTACTCCGAAATAAATAGAAGAAAAAATAGTTGTGATTAACTTTACTAAAATCTTTTTTATTTTTAATGACTTATTACAACTCGGAAATAAATAGAAAAAAATAAATATAGCAGAAAAGAAAAAAACTATATAAAAAACTACTCAGAAATGAGCATAGATGCGCTTATAGAGAAAATTCAAACTAAATTCATAATAAATTTTTACTAACTTCAGAGAAATTTAGTATGAATTTAGGTCAAATTTCCTGTATAAGGCATCTATTTTCATTTTGAGAGGAGCTCAACAAGGCAGAGAGGGAGGGGCTTATAAACCGGTGTGAGGCCCCTTCGGTTGGCGAGGTGGAACTAAACTCTGGCCGCAACGAGGACCAACACTTTAGTCCCGGTTAGTGGTATGAACCGGGACTAATGGGCGTCCTTTGGTCCCGGTTCGTGCCTCCAACCGGGACCAATGGTGGTGGGCCAGGAGCAAGGCACATTGGTCCCGGTTCGTCCCACCAACCGGGACCAAAAGGTCCAGACGAACCGGGACCAATGGCCCACGTGGCCCGGCCGGCCCCCGGGGCTCACGAACCGGGTCCAATGCCCCCATTGGTCCCGGTTCTGGATTGAACCGGGACTAATGGGCTGACCCAGCCTGGACCAATGCCCCCTTTTCTACTAGTGTATATAGTTACTTGGTATTTCAATATTTCTACTTAACACAACAGAATTACCCCAACCTTGTATGTTAAATTAAGAGATGCATTGCAAATGTCTGAAGCAATGTTATGCGCTATATCCTTCTCATTATCTCAAGGCAGGCAAACTAAGATTTCACGCGAGCTACAACAGTGGCGTCTACAACGAAACTACAACAGTAGTAGCAACAGATGGAGGCAATTGGCTCACCTGCAGTACCTGTCCAGGAGCAAAGTTGAGGACGCACGGGGCAGGGGCAGCAGGATGCAGCTTGGGGACATGGTCGGGGAAAACAACCAGCAGCAGCAGCTTGGGGACTCTGTCGGGAACACAACCAGCAGCAACAGCAGGTCCGGGGAACACAACCTGAAATCACATGGGAAGTTATTTATTCAATTTCACCAAAGACCCCCTTATTTGTTAGAAACAACTTCCCCTAGACAATCAGCATAAATAAAACATGAATGCACCTAGATGTTGTCAATTAGCATTTGGTCATATGCTCTATAAAAAATGGGTGATTGCTACATGCCCGAAACAAAGCTACTGCTAGAGTGTTGCGTACAGCTAACATGTTTGATGAGCTTCGATATGAAGAGAAAACCGGAGATAGGTAATTCAGTGGGTTTGGGCTTGACAACAGGAAGCAGGAACACAACAATTGACGAAAACAAGATGCCAAACTATATTTAGTAGTGTATATATATTGTGGTACTATGTTCCTGTCAAGGGCAGCTTTCGTACCAGGGCCTAAAAACATTGTAAACAAGTAGAAATACTACTCCATTGTTACCAGTCAGCCAAACCTAACTATAGCAGCACCGAAATTTCTATTAGTCTATAATAAGTATAACTATGCATCTACTAGTACTAGTAATTGTGCAATGTGACAGCAAGCATTAAACAGCACTTAAAACAAAGCAGCATCACAATATCCCAGCAATTGTTCTGGAATAGATACAAAACAAGCATGTATTGACCATCCTACTGGTAGCAAGTACATAAAGGTAATCACTTAACAAGCAGCACAAACATGAACGAGTCACATAACTAAGTACAATCCAATATCCCAGCTGAGAGCGAACATGTATTTGACATTTCAGGATTTCAATACATGCACGATAGAGAGTGGCGCTCGGTTCTTACCATGGCACAAGCGAGAGATGTCCCCGACGATGCCCTGCTTCTCCATTTCACACTAAGGCTCAAACAGCTCCGCGGTGTGGATGATGCCCCCTCCTTGCTCCATCCAGAAGGCAGGCCACGGACTAGGAAGCCATGCATATTGCAATTTGCACAAGTTTAGAGAAATACAAGGAACTGGTATCAAGCAGAGCACAAGTTAACAGAAAGTTACGGTCCAGGAGCCAACCTTCCAAGGGAGTAGCATGATGCATCGTCGGAGTGCCTTCATCTGGAGTTGCAGGCCGGATTTGTGAGCTGCTGCTTTGCATCCCCACATAGCACGCCTAGGTTCTCCTAACATACCAACCCGAAAGACAAAAACATGATTATGGAGCTGGTACATCAGAAAAGGAATCGATGCACCAATGACATATGCAACTAAAAAAATAAAACCAGTATTTCACATATTATTAGAATTGCATATTAGATGTCTGCAAGATGAGTGTTGCTTCATATAAGATGTTTGGTGATTTAACAATCAGTATGCTGTAGGAAATTTTGTTTGCCTGTAAAAATACCAAGGGAAAAAACAGAAGCCACAACCAAAAATTGCGAGATTTAGTATAAAGGAAATAGCCTCAGCATTCAGATGTTTCTGATAATATTGCACACTAATCCAACAGAATATACAGAAGGTGTCCTCATAGCTTTACTAATACCAGGAAGTGTGGATAGTGGGGTATAGAAACAAAAGCAAATCCATTGTCATGTTCTAGGAACTAACTATTAGAGTACATGCTCTGGATATAAATGGAAGTAGAAGAATATAATGAGATGTCAATAGTCTCTGCGAGGTTTATGCAAGCAGGTCTTTTTATACTACCACTTGCATGATTTATTTATTTGAAACAGCAGGAGAACTGCTATATTCACTGATTATAGAAAGCTTAAAATGGCAGTCGCACATAGCTAGCATGGAGTATTAGTAAGATTTACAGGATGGATACCTCCCGTAGCATACACTCAAGATCTCAAACAAACAGATGGATATAGCATCACACATGCAGATGGAAGAAAAAGAGGCAAAGGATCAATCACAGGGCATCCATCATCCAACCAATGATTTGGTAGAATTCAACCAATGCATAGAAGCAAAGTTCCACAGTTGCTAGCTAGGTGTTTGCAAAGGAAAATGAATCGCTGTTTCTTTTGTTAGAATCATTCAAATGAGGGGGGCTATTTCTTATCCTTTAATTTTAATGCATCAGAGAACCACAGAAATCACACTTAGGAACAACTAATGATCCATGCTGCCACGAATCTCCTAGTAGCGCGCAGTGGAACCCCTATAGTTATACCTGGATCTCTCTGAGTGCCTCGATGCGCTTCCTGACCTTGGGCTACAGAATCTCGAGCAGGTCCACGTGTCGCGCCGCCAATCCCTGCAATGTGTTCTGCACAACCACCACTGCACCTTGCTGCTGCCCATCGCGTGGTAATTAATCTCAATTTTTTGGTCAGCATAATGAACAAACAATCAAGCATCAGCATCTCTATACACTCAGCAAGCAACAATAATAAAAGCAACAAGGCCAAGGACGCAAAGGAGCCAACAGTATTGCCATGTATACACTCTTTTCTTCACATGCAAAAAAAATGTTCACTCTTTTCTACAACACACATCACACTACTTTTGAGAGAAGTAAGATGCACTCCGTGAGAATGTAAACTACCAGAACCTTGTAAAAGTTTTTGTTCAAAAGCTAAATCACTTACACCACTCTAAATATGTTTCAAGGAAAGCCCTTGATTTGGAGGTTTCAAATCAAAGAAAGGTCCCATTCCATTTGGATACTATTGATTACAGCTTACAGAATGATATATTGGTGGCTTAGAGATCAATGCATTGTTTAAACTCAAGAAAATAAATAGGTAACAACAAAGTTCAGGACCATAAAATAGATATTATGGCCACTAACTACAATGATTATTTCTACTGGTGGCATCCTTAGAAGGGAAAGCTTCTACTAGCCATTCTATTGCATCATAGTGTCATGGCATGTCAATATATTCGGTACAAACATAAGGTAGAAGGTATGTAGGAGAACCTCATGCTTGACAGGGATTTCTCTGAATTTAATGGTTGATAGCCCCTAGCTAACTGAACCTAAATGAATGAACGAAAAGGGTAGGGCATAAACACATGAGGATGTTGAGCGGGAGGCCCCTGTCGGCGCGGCGAAGTTGTGGACGGAGGCCAGGGAGGAGGTGTTCAGGGAGGTCTGGCTCCATCTGGTTGAGGTTGGCAGCGGGGGTCTCGGCAAGGATCTGAAGACGTGGTCCCCTGTTTCCTCTTCCTCTCCTCCCTGGATCTCAACAATTCCGCGGGAACATATACCTGCCGCAGCCACGATTAGCATCCCGCAGACATTCAGAGCCGAGCGTCAGAACAGCTACCAAACGGAATCGAAGCAGAGGGAAGACGTGGCGGTTCTCGGTGGACAAGGACCATACCTCCGGCATCCCGATGAGGCGCATCAGCTCGGCAACGACCCGGCGCTGCTCGTCCACCCAGCGCTCCCACTCCCGCATCTCCCGCCGTAGCGCCTCGTCCGCCTGCTGCAGCGCCTGCCCCGTGACCTGCTGCGCGGCCCGCAGGCGAAGGGCGGAGCACGGCGGCAAGGTCACTGGCGGGGGTGGGGGCTGGTTTGCATCGGGGGAGGGAGCCGGGAGAGAGGCGGCTGGTTTGGGTTCGGATCGGATCTAGAGCTCGGTCGCCATGGCTGCGCCGCGGGCTAGGATTTCGGGTGCTTGGGAGGCATGGGGATTCGGGCTCCTCGCCGTTGATGGCCATGGTGCGGGGGAGGCGGCGGCGGCTAGGGTTTGGCGAGCGGGTGCGGCTGCGGGAGAGTGGGGGCGTGGGGGCTAGGGTTGGAACGGTGGGGAGTGGAGGCTGTGTGGGTGAGGGGGGTGAGAGGGATACGTGGGTGAGAGGGTGAGGGGATGAGGTCCGCCGTTGGATCCCGGAGCATCCGACGGTGTCGGATGCATGATCCGCGTGATATGCCTATAGAGCAATCAGAACGCAACAAACAATTTGAAGACTTTATGACCTTCTAAATAGGTCACGAAAAAATCATTTTCCATTTTTTAGTGCTCAAAATGAGTTCTTTTTTGTAAAAGACCTACCAAATATTTGTTCAAATGATATTCTTTATATTCTTTATATTTGTTCAAAATGAGTTCTTTATACTCTGCAAAAGTTTACATCTTGGAATAGTAAACAGTATCGCCAAAAGGGATTTTTTATATTCTTTGCACAAAAAATCATTTTCCACTTTTCGAGAGCCCCAAATGAGGTTTTTTTTGAAGGACCTACCAAATAATTGTTGCAAAATTGGACCAAATCATTTTTATAAAATACTAGGCCATATTTAATGCACAATTGACAAAATGGTTGGGTGAAAAAAGTTTTGATCCACCTCTGGTGAAAAAGACAAATTTCCACCATTTCAGCTGGAAGCGGGTCAAATTTGAACTGTAGCTACCTCGTACTTTGTTCTTTATTTTTTCCAAAAATCATTTCTAGGTACATAATTATCTATTTAATCAGAGAAACACCAAAAAAATTCCAAGATTCAACCACTAGCTAGGAACGGTCAACCCGTCGTTTTGACCGCATTTTGAAACGGGCATAAAAAATTCAAAAAAAATCAAAAAATTGGAAAACCTTCGCATTGTGTCATTATATGTGACCAAGTTTCCAGAAAAAATTAATAAACTTGTAATATGGTAATTATTTTAAAAAAGTGTTCTCAGAAATGAGCTATCATGCGTGAAGATTCATGGCTTTCAAGCCAAATGATCAATCTTATGGCCACATTCATGGCATAGTTTGTTCAAATGATCTCATATTATGCACAAGGGTGCATCTTGGAATTCCAAACAATATTGACTAAGGAAGTTTTCATTTTCTTTGCACAAAAAATTCATTTTTCATTTTCCGAGTGCCCAAAAGGAGATTTTTTGTGAAGGACGTACCAAATAATTGTTGCAAAAATGGACCAAATCAATTTTATAAAATACTAGGACATATAATGCACAATTGACAAAATGGTTGGGTGAAAAAAGTTTTGATCCACCTCTGGTGAAAAAGACTAATTGTCGTCGATTCAGTTGGAAACTGATCAAATTTGAACTATAGCTGCCTCATAGTTTGCTCTTTATTTTTTCCAAAATTCATTTCTAGGTACATAAGTATCTATTTAATCATAGAAACACCAAAAAAATTCCAAGATTCAACCACTAGCTAGGAATGGTCAAGCCCGCCGTTTTGACCGCATTTTGAAACGGGCATAAAAAATTCAAAAAAAATCAAAAAATTGGAAAACCTTCGCATTGTGTCATTATATGTGACCAAGTTTCCAGGAAAAATAATAAACTTGTAATACGGTAATTATTTTAAAAAAGTGTTCTCAGAAATGAGCTATCATGCGTGAGGATTCATGGCTTTCAAGCCAAATGATCAATCTTATGGCCACATTCATGCCATAGTTTGTTCAAATGATCTCATATTGTGCACAAGGGTGCATCTTGGAATTCCAAACAATGTTGCCTAAGGAAGTTTTTATATTCTTTGCACGGAAAATTCATTTTTTATTTTCCGAGTGCCCCAAATGAGGGTTTTTTATGAAGGACCTACCAAATAATTGTTGCAAAAATGTACCAAATAAATTTTATAAAATACTAGGACATATATAATGCACAATTGACAAAATTGTTGGGTGAAAAAAGTTTTGATCCACCTCTGGTGAAAAAGACAAATTATCGTTGATTCAGTTGGAAACGGGTCAAATTTGAAATGTAGCTGCCTCATAGTTTGCTCTTTATTTTTCCAAAAATCATTTCTAGGTACATAAGTATCTATTTAATCATAGAAACACCCAAAAAATTCCAAGATTCAACCACTAGCTAGGAACGGTCAAGCCCGCCGTTTTGACCGCATTTTGAAACGGGCATAAAAAATTCAAAAAAAAATCAAAAAATTGGAAAACCTACGCATTGTGTCATTATATATGACCAAGTTACCAGGAAAAATAATAAACTTGTAATACGATAATTCTTTTAAAAAAGTGTTCTCAGAAATGAGCTATCATGTGTGAAGATTCATGGCTTTCAAGCCAGATGATCAATCCTATGGCCACATTCATGGCATAGTTTGAGCAAATGATCTCGTATTGTGCACAAGGGTGCATCTTGGAACGGCAAACAATATTGCCTAAGGAAGTTTTCATTTTCGTTGGACGAAAAAACTATTTTCCATTTTCTGAGTGCCTGAAATGAGTTTTTTTTTGTGAAGGACCTACCATATATTTGTTGCAAAATTGGACCTAATCAATTTTATAAAATACTAGGCCATATTTAATGCACAATTGATAAAATGGTTGCATGAAAAAAGTTTTGATCCACCTCTGGTGAAAAAGACAAATTCCCGTCGATTCAGTTGGAAGCGGGTCAAATTTGAACTACAGCTGCCTCATAGTTTGCTCTTTATTTTTTCCAAAAATCATTTCTAGGTAAATAAGTATCTATTTAATCAGAAATACATAGTTTGATGGCGAGACATCGAGGTTTGGACGGTGGACGAGGGCCCCAACTCTAGAGCGCGTAAGCTCGCATGCCCGCCGCGTGGTCACGACGTGACCGTGGCATTGCCATGTGTTCTGGGTGGCCTAGGCATGTCTAGTGGGTTGGGCACTCCCCAGGTAGGTGCTAGGAAGAAAATCACAACATAAGATTCTCACGAGGAGACCGATCGATGCTCAAACATGAATAAGCAGCCAAGTGTTTGATTTGCGGTACAGGAAATGCACATGGCTAATGGACGTGAGTTTTGGTTGAGGATGAATCAGTTACTAAGAAGACCGTCTTCACAAATTTTCACCTCAAAAGGAGGAGCCTAGATGGTACTTGCTTTACAAAGTACCACACTGGACATAAATACGAATGTTGAAGCTGGGCTCAAAATAATGAATGGATTGAGCTGGCATTTGCTAGAGGATGGTTATTTGGGCATAGGAAAGCACTGTAGAAAATGGATACCATTTGGACATGCCAAAGTGGTCCTTCCTTCACAAAGTGCTGCTCTGAACAGAATAGGAAAATGAATATTTTCTAATTATTTTTGAACTAGGCAAGGAATGTTTTTGACATATTTGATGAAGATATGATCCAAAACATTTATGAGAATTTTTTGGGAATTTTTGGAATAACAGAAATATAGGTTGCTTCACAACCTAGGGAAAAAACTGCCACATGGACATGACACATAGGCAAAACTGATGAGATGGCGCCTAGTCATCACAACCCACCACAATCTACAAGGCTATGACCATCTATATTGGTCATTAACAACTAGAAATAAGGCAGCGGACCAGCACTGTTTGCTTTGTGACAATTTCGTGTAAGGAAATTATGACCTTTCTGACCAAAATGGTCGCAATGGTTTAGGGTTTGGAGCCCCCCGAACAGATTTTGACCAATTGGTCTGAAATGGTCATAGATCTATGACCAATTCTTCCAGAGTCACTGACAGAAGGTCACTAGTTGACATATTTCTTGTAGTGATTCTACCTTAAGCAGAACAGCATCAACGGGTGGAACGAACTCCATCATGTCACCAGCAACAAGCTCAACCGTGCCATCGGGCGAGATTCCTTGTATCATATGTGGGAGGTCCAACATCGAGCACTTGACACCTGGGAAAGCCTCGGCGATGGTCCTCGCCGTGGTGCCGTTCCCACCGGCAACGTCGACCAAGGACGTTATCCCGGCGAACACCTCGACGCATTCACGGACAGCAAGGGCGGCAACAAACTCGCTGGTGGCACCCATGGCCCCCTTGAACAAGGCGTTGAATTCGGGTCTCGGCTACCGACGCAATACAAGCTCCCGCCGTGCGCCATCATGAATGGCGAGCCGGTCGTGGCCCCCTCCTCCTCGCTCAGGAGCCACTGGTGCAGCCGTAAGGAGGCCGACACGAACAAGTCGGTGGTGCCCAGGAGCACGCACGGCAACATACATGAGGTGCCCTCCACTAGGAGACGGGAAACCGTGTTGAGGTGGTACACCGTTGTGGGTGACCCGTCGCCACCGGCTGGTGCGACAGGCACATCCTCGGCCGTGAAGATCCCTGCCGCAGCCAGCATCTTCATGAGGCGACATAGGTAGGGGCGTTTGCTTGGATGGAGGGGGGCGGCGGAGAGCAGGTCGGGCAAGGAGGCGGCGCCACCGCAGCGGTGGAGGACATCAGGGATTCCGAGCTTCACAGCACTGTTCAGTGCCATGGACTTGAGGTACGCAAAGGTGTGGCAAAAGAGCTCCGCATCGGCTTGCAGAAGCTCAGCTTTTGAGGTGGCTACCATGGGCGTGGCTGTGGTCTGATCCATCTCCCTTAATAATTTTGCTATTGGTATTGGGTATGGACATCTGAAGTGAAGGTTACGGCCGATTTATAGGAGTGATAGCACCACACAATTCATAAGAGCATCTGCAATAGATGAGTAGATGTAAAACTACTTAACTTTTACATCTCCGGGCCTAAAAACGCATCTGTAATAAGATAATGTAGATGTAAAGAAAATTACATCACCTGCTCCAAGTAATATAAAATACAACACTTTGAGATACAAATTTACATCTCCAACCGCCGGAGATGCAAACCCAGATGCAAAACGGCCAGTTGCACACCAACCCAACCACCCTAAAGGTTCCCCTTCCCTTCCCTCCTCGACTGGCCGCCTACCTCGATCCGCCGCCGCGTCGCCGGCCTGCCGCACCCCGTTGCCAGCAAATCCAGCCTCCCCACCCCCGCCGCCACCGGATCCACACCTCCCATCATCTCTAATCACCCCAAATCGCCGTCGTTTCGCCACTCCGCCTCTGCCCGCTGTTCGTCCTCAAGCATGGCCGTCGTCCCGCCGCTCGGCCGTCGCCCCACCACTCGTCCTCAAGATCACTAGCCGCCCAGGCGCTCGTCTCCAAGCTCGTCCGCCGCCCCACCTTTCGTCTCCAAGCTCGGTCGCCGCCGTTCGTCCTCAAGCTTGGTTGCCGCCGCTCGTCTCGATCCGCCGCCGCCATGCCGCTGAACTAGTTTTACATCATCTGTTTGAGCATAGTTTTACATCAAATATACATCATCAGTTGACTCTTTTTTGAAGATGTAGAAAGAACTTTTTATTGATGTAAATTATACAACACCTACTTTTACATCTCTAAATATACATAATCTATTGAAGATGCTCTCAGAGAGGCAAACAGTGTGCTGGGAAGGGGGAGGGGGCGACCTAGTAATTAACGAAAATACTCATGTGCTACCGATGATGGTGGCTTCTCAGGCTCCACACGATCGACAAGTGGCCATGAGCCACGACAGACTTGTTCTTTTGTAAACAACAACCTGCGCACATGGTGGCTTCTCAGGTCACAAGGCCCCTGCAACCGCCATTGGGCAAATTCTGGACTGCAAACGACCGGGCAATTCTTGTTCGGCGCCGTAAGGTGCATTCTGTTAACTGGCGCTGAAAGCGCTCTTACCTGAACCAGCCCATATACAATTTTATTTCTTTAAACTCCCAAAATATGTGCAAGCAACAAGTTTCAAACAAGCGACCTCTGCACTCGAAGGAAAGCGCACCAACCACTTGGCTGCTCCAACCGTTGTGATATAGCACTTGTTTTTTTTTATTCGTTTCTTCAGTTCGTATTTTTTTCCTCAGGACATTAATTTGGTTTTTTAATTTTTGAATTTTTCTGTCTTTATTCTTTTTCTTTTTTCTTAAACCTGAAGATTCTATCCAAATCAATTTTTTTCCCCAAAATTCATGAGCTTTCACTCAAATTCATGAACAACTTTTCCAAAATCAATGAACTTTTTTCAAATATGTGAATTTTTTAAAATTCAATCAAATCTTCTGCAAATTCGATGAACTTTTTTCAAAGCCAAAGAACTTTTTCAAATTTATAAACGGTCTTTAAAATTTGATGACCTTTTTTAACGAACTTGATACACTTTTTTCAAATTCGATGGACTATTTTCAGATCGATTAACTTTCTTCAAGTTTGTGGTTATTTTTTCAAAATTATGAACTTTTTTCCCAAAATCATTGAACTTTTTCCTAAACCGATGATTTTTTTCAAAATTGATGAACTTTTTCCTAAACCGGTGATTTTACAATAATGAACTTCTTCATCTTTATGAACAAAATTTAAAAATTCCATGAATATTTTTGAATTCAGGTTTTTTTTTAATTTCAATGAATTTCCTGTTTTTGTTGGTTTTCGCATTTATTCAAAAGTCAACATGAGCCAGTCAACTGTCGCGAATAAAAAAGGGAAAATAACTGTGGTTTTCACGGGTTGCATTTTAAAGATAAAAGAAGGAGTCTAGCACATCAGGTGTAATGGGCGATTTGCTCAATGTGTTCGTTGATAAAACTGGAGCGTCACGTTTTGAATCATGGTGTGCACACCCTTTTTTTGGGTATTAAATGGAGAAAAAAGAAGAAGTGATGGGTTGGCCCAAGGCCGGTTCGGTTGTACGGCCACGCTTTTAAACAATCACTTTTTGCAGGCTAGCCCCACAAATCATGAATCCAGCACGCCCATGGGCCGCTTGGCTGTTAGACAAAAAATTATTGGCCTTAATAAAAAGAAAAAACTCGTGTCTGACCGTACCCTGATACTTATTTCTATTTCACGCCTTTAGCATTGTTTTCTACTATACTGGCAACTTCGCGACCCCCTCTGTCCTGGGCTTGGCCTATTTACTTCTTTTATTTTCTGTTAACCATCAAAAAAATAAGAGACCGAGGTGGAGACAACAACAATTTACTTGTTGTGCACACATACTTCTCTTTTTTTTTCTTGTGTGGCAAATGTAACGCTAAAAAAGGCAGTGCATTCCATGGTTTTCTTTCTCTTTTTTCGTCTAGTTTTTCTCCAACTATTTTTTTTTTCACTTTTTGTCTTCTTTTCCTTTTCCTTTTTCTTTTATTTTCTTAATTTGCAAACTTTTTTCAAATTCATGAACCATTTAAAATTCACAAACCTTCTTCATATTCATAAACACTTCTCAACTTCATGGACCTTCCACAAATTCGTGAACTTTTTTCAAATCCATGATTTTTTTGTAAAATTCGTGAACTTTTTTTTTAATCCATGAAAATATATTGCAGATTCATGATAATTTTCTAAAACCTGCAAAAAAAAATTCAAACCCATGAACTTTTATTCTAGTCTGTGAACTTTTTCAAATCAACGAATGTTTTATAATCCGCAAAGTTTTGTTCAACAACCAGGACTTTTCCAAATTCGCGAACTTTTACCTTATCTGTAATGTTTTTTCAAATTCTTGAACTTTATTCAAAATTATGATTTTTCTTCAAAATTCATGGACTTTTATCATTTTTTTACTATTTTCAAATATGTGAACTTTCCCCTATTTGCGAACTTTTTCAATTGGTGAAATTTTTGAATCCATGAACTTTTCAAATGTGCATCTTTTTTTCCAAATTGGTCAACTTTTTTTTCAAATTTGACAACTTTTTGCAGATTTATGTTCTTTTTAAATTCATAAGAAATAACCAATTCTTTGATAAGTCAACGGCCAATGGCGTCAAATGGTCAAAGGGTTGAAAATTTAACTGTGAAAAGTTCAAAGGTTAGTGGTTAAAAAGTTAAACTGCCAACTGATGAGAACAACGTTCGAGCTTGAGGCTGCTGTGGAGCGATCGATTAAGATGCTTTAGTGGGACCTTGGTAAACTTCAATCATGTAGGGCAACACACTCTGTGTTGTGATGACTAATGGACGCATCTTCCTAAGATTCGTATATTATGCTTTGTCATACATATAGGTCACACGATTATGAATTTTCATCACGCTAGTATACGTGTTGCAGGTTATGTACTTTATAACCATAAATCCTTTCATCAACATTTTTTTATGTTCTTTTCATCATTGTGCCTTAGGTAGAGTGCATATGTTCCCACAATGATTATGCTGAAAGGACCAACCATCTGGTTCAATGCAAAATCCTTGTTGCTTGGCAATTTATAGAAATATTATACTGCTGTGTGAACAGACCGTTCAAATGGCCCAAACAGAGGTACATTTTGTTTTTCATATTACAATCTGGAGTTGTTTGAGATGGTACTTGAGAAGAGTTATACTCCCTACGTTACTACATATAAGACTTATTTACAGTTTAAATTCAACTGTCAAAACGTCTTATGTTTAGGAATGGGGGAGTAGTAAAGTTGAGTTAGGACTTGATCACTAAGGATTCTTCTTATAGAAGGATGTTTAGTACTCCCTCCATACCAGTGCATTAAGCACATTATGAAAACCAGATAATCCCAAAATACTTATGTGTGATGCATTAGCTCCACATCTCGTTCCTTGTTTCTTGCCATGAAAAAAGTAATCAACCAATAGAGAGGTGGGGCGTGTGTGTCTTCAATGACTTGAGACTATCTAGCATATCATACAGTGGTTAGTTATCTGCATTCAATGGATTAATTAGCAAATAAACATCAAGATCTCTCTTTTTCTCCCCATCTTGGTCACAGTGCACAACCTAAGATGCTGTGACACCATGATACTTAAGCTACAGTGAACCTTTGCTAATGATGCCACGTCACCTCGGTTAGTGTTGATAATCTCACGTTAGTTCAAAACCGATTCGGAATTCAACTTCAAATTAAAGACAAACAAAAAAAGTTTGCAAATATTAAAACTAAAATGTCCGGGTTGTGCCAAATAATGCATAGATAGTGATGGTGGAGGAACCAAACTTTTATAAAATGTTTAAATATTCTAAAATAAATAAAACATAGCAAGAACAATTATTTAAATGTTTTTAAAATAATAATCAATTACAAACTAATTTGGGTGTTAATTATATATTTTACAAACAAAAATAAATTGGGAAATAAAATAAAAACCAAAAAAGTATAATAAACAAAAATAGAACAAAAAAGGAAGAAAGTAATAGAAAAGAGAAAAGGCCTCCCCCCACTAGGCCACGGCCCAGCAAGCCACCAGGCTGGCCCACCAGCCGCGCCCATATCCCCCACTACCCCGAAACCCTAACCCCCACTGCACCCACTTCCCACGGCACAATCCCCACCCCACTCTCTCGTCCCTCTCGCCCCCCACCCAATATGGATCGGGGCTCAACCCCGACCGCGCCCCGCCGACGTTGTCGTTGTCGCCCATGAATCCCGCGGCCCGAGCCCGAGCTTCGTCGCTGGATCTGCCTCCTCCTCGTCTCCTCCTCACGCCGCTTCGACCACCCTCCTCGTCGGGCTGCCTCCTTGTCTCCAACGTCGTCGTCCCCGTCCTCCTCCTCGACACCCGCTGCCCTTATCCCTACGGACCCGCGGTGAGGCACCCGACCTCTCCTGCTCTCCCCCTTGCTCCTGGGCACGCCTGGCCACGCCGAAACGCGCGCGCCCGCACCCACTCGTCGCTGCTCGCTATGGCACCGCCCTCCGCGTCTCTTGCTCACCGAAGCCCCGACACGGCTTTGCCCCGCCACTGCTGCGCTACGCCAGCCGCTGCTCATCGTCGTCCCTTGCACTGCTGTCCACCGTGGCTAGAGCACCACCTCCGCGAGTTCCTGCTGGTGCCCGCGCCCCTTGTCGACCTCATCTTCACGCGCCCTTGCACCCAGGCTGCGCCCTGGCCGCTCGCACGACGGTGCGTGCGCCCGCCCCCTCACCTCTGATCGTGCCTGCGCTCCGTCGGAGCGCACCGACACCCGCGCCCCGCTAGCTCCTCGAGCTGCGGCTGTGCCGCCCGCACGCTGCCTGCTACTGCGGTCGCCGCCGCTCGGTCCCTCACTGTTTGCTCGCACCACCGCGCGCCTGGCCTTCGCACCGCTGGCCTCGCGCCGCACCGGCCACCTCCGGCGCCCGCGTCGCGCCCGGCGCCCATTCGCCCACTAGCGCCCGCCCATTGAGGCTCCCCTGAGGCACTGACCTTGGGACCCACGCCCAGAAATAAAACAAAAAAGAGATTAATTAAATAATAATTGTTAATTAATTAATTATTAAGTTAATTAGTTAAGTTAATTAACCTGCTTAATAACCTAATCAACCAGATTAGTTAACCAAATGTTGTTTAGTAAACCATGTATCAATGAGATGCAGGTCCCATATGCCCGTTTGACCAGTCAACGGTCCAGTCAAACGCTAACTAGACTTTTGACCAGGGCCCCACCTGTCAGCCCCTTAGACACACTCTGGGTATACTTCCTGTGTACCCATAGCATTGAAATAAGAATTAAATTTCGAATTAAATTAAATCCAGAAATTAGAAAATCATTTTAAATCTTTAAAATTTAATATAAAATAATCCGTACCTCGGCTGAAAATACTTTGTACACTAGTAGAAAAGAGGGCTTTGGTTCACGTCGGGTCAACCCATTAGTCCCGGTTCAGTCCAGAACCGGGACCCATGGGTGCATTGGTACCGGTTCGTGAGCTCAGGGGGGCGGCCGGGCCACGTGGGCCATTAGTCCTGGTTCGTCTGGATCTTTTAGTCCCGGTTGGTGGGACAAACCGGTACCAATGGGCCTGGCTCCTGGCCCACCACCATTGGTCCCGGTTGGTGGATCGAACCGGGACAGCAGGCTGCCCTTTAGTCCCGGTTCGTGCACGAACCAGGACCATTGAAGTGCCTATATATACCCCTCGCCCGCGAGTAGAGCACTCCACTTCTCTGTTTTTCTCTGGCCGGGGAGGGGAGGGCTTTGTGATGCTCTAGCTCACCTCCTATGCACATGAGGTGTTTGATGAAATGCCCGAACCACACTAGTTAAGCTTCTCCTCTCGAAGCATGACCTCCGAACTCTATTTTTTCTGAGATTTGTCTAGGTTTATATTAGCGGCCCGTCACGCCCCGTCCCCGTCTTCACTGTCGTCGATCGCCCGTACCGATCTCGTCGCCGGCACCACCGTGGTGAGCCTCTTGTTCTTATCTTCTTTCTGAAAGAAAAAATTTCTTGCTTTAGATAGATACTTGTCTAATTTTCTTACTATTTTATTGCTTGTTATTATATAGTGCGATGGTTTTGGTATCCGCCCCCGTCGGCCCTCATCCTGTCTATGATTCGGATGTGGTATATATTATCTTTATAACTATTGCTTCATTTATTGTTTATGATAATTATGCCGACCAACGTGACATAGATTTTATTTATTTAGGAGGTATGTGAACCGAAAATTCCAACCAACCCTACTGTCGAGAGGTTAAATTTAGTTGAAGAAGAAAACAATTTCTTGAAGGAAAGAATAAAAAAAATTGAGGAGGAGAAGATGATATTGGAGTTGCATGTTGCGGATGTCGTCGATGATCACAAGATCAAGATGGATGCAATGCGCTTGAAGATTAGAAAGATTAGTAAATATGCCATTCATACCGAGGCTTGGTATCATTATGCCGTTGGATCAATTGTTACCTTGGTTGCGATTATGATCGCATTTGTTTTCGCATTGAAATGTTTTACATAGTTTCAATTTATGGTTTAATTAATTTAGATGCTCTGGAGAGCTTTATGTTGTTAGATGAGAACTATGTATGTACTTTGGTTTTAATGTGATGATGAACTTCTATTAATTTGGTCACTTAATTATCTATTCATGATGTTCTGTAATGGTTTTGACACACTTAATTATATATAATGCATGCAGATGAACTAGCACTGGATGTACGGTGACAGACACACCTCCGAGTACATTAAGGGCGTGCATGATTTTCTCGAAGTGGTTGAGGCAAACAAGCAGAATGGTTTTATGTGTTGTCCACTACTGCAGAACCGGCCTTTAGTGCTGGCTCGTAACGGGCTTTAGTGCTGGTTCGCCAACCGGCACTAAAGAGTGGGGACTAAAGGTCCCCGGCCTTTAGTACCGGTTCGTCACGAACCGGCGCTAAAGTGCCACCATGTGGCACGAGCCAGGCCCGTTTGCGTGGAGGGCATTAGTACCGGTTGGTAACACCAACCGATACTAAATGTTTGGGTGTTTTTTTAATTTTTATTTAATTTTGTGTTTTCAATTTAATTTAGTGATTGTTTTACATTATAATGAGTTGTTAAATCATTAGGTGAAAGTACCACGGATTAGTTTCGACTGGATGCATTATTGGATATCTCTATATATAGCTAGCTAGCTAGAGTATATGCCATATCCATATTATACTTAATCAACTATATAATATATACGGATATGGCATATACTTGATCACTTAGCTAGGTAGGATTCATCCAGCTGAAACTAATCTGCGCTTTCTTTCATTAAATGATATAATAATTAACTAGCTATCTAATCACCACCAGCACTAATAGCTTAAAGAAGAAACATTCACTTGTACCAGAAGCAAAAATATTATCGATCGAGTTCAACATGATTGTCATGATATTATAAGCGTTCATATATAACACCACAAAAGCAAATCACGTAAGTTCAGAACGAAGAACACGGACATGAAAGGACAAGTACTAATTAAGAGCAGCATGAAGAACTAGCTAAATCACTCCTGCTAGCTACTCTCTCTCTCTCTCTCTGGTAAAATAGCATAGAACATGTATAGCTCTCCTAATTGATCATACTGGAGCATGCCGATGAACCTGTCTCCTAATCGTGGGCTGCGCTTCTCATTGCTGCCCCCTAGTACTTCTCTGCGATCATTAACAATTTTCCTCCAATCTTTCACTATTAAGCATTCATCGCTTCTAAAAATCCTGAATGCATTCATGTGCAATCCAGGATATCTTGGCCGTAAGCTAACAATTGACATCTGACCTTTAGTCTCGATCCCTGAGGCACAACTGTCATTGGGAGTCCCTGTTGAAGAACATTGTATAGTACTTAATTAATATACTTAGCAATGAAAGTTTAGCAAAAAAATTATGTATGCAAAATATGCACTGAGGACAAATAGTAAATATCTTACCATCATTCCTAAATAGATGTGACCCTAGTTCAATACCATCACTATTGGTCACACGTTTTGAGTACTAACATTTCTAAGTGCAGGAAGAAAATTTGTCTTGACAGTATGAAGATCCTCAAGCCATGAAACATAATGACTTATCTCCTCGCAGTTTAGTTCAGCTCCGGGACAGTAGTAGGTCCTGTCTACCAAGCGCCGGACATGTTTGGTTGAATGGAGATAAGCTGTCAATAGAAATTAGTTGTCAGTTATTTTTGAATAAGCAATATCAAAGAAAAAATATAGTTGAGAAGAACTCACATAATGGTAGAACTGGAGGCGTCTGCACATCGACCCATATGTCTCTATTACCTTCAATATTATCTTCCGGACGAATATCAAAGGTGATAACCATACCAGGCTCAAATGCATAAGCCTTGCATAGTGCTTGCCAAGTTTTGCATTCAAAATATGTGTACGTGTGTGTATTGTATACTTTGACGTTGAAACTATAACCATCATGCTCAGTTTTCAGGTAAGCTCTCTTTACCTTCATAGTTTCCATATCTTTGAAACCTATCTTATCCAAGACAAAAATTCTTGCATGGCACGGGATGCGCTAGTAGAATAGTGAAAATTAAAAATTATAAGTCAGGCAAATGAAGCATATATAAGTCATGCTTAATTACGAAAACAGACTTTGTCGTTGTGACTTACTGTATCGAATTCGAAAGTCTTATCCAGCTTGATGCTGAATGGCCTACCATCAACAAGGAAATTTCTGCCACACTGGCCGCGCTGGTCTTCACAGTATTCGCACATAATGAAATTTTTTCCGTCGTCAGACGACATTTCCTATGTTCATATTAGGTGAAACATTAATCACTTACTAATTCAATTAATTCAACTACTTCTATTCATTCAACTAAGCATTTACTAAAATAAACTAGTTATATTAATTCAATTAGTTTAAAGCATTTACTAAAAATAAACTAGTTATATATATATATATATATATATATATATATATATATATATATATTAATTCAACTAGTTCAACTAAACATTGACTAAAAATAAACTAGTTATATTAATTCAACTAGTTCAACTAAACATTTACTAAAAATAAACTAGTTCTATATATTAATTCAACTAGTTCAACTAAGCATTTACTAAAAATAAACTAGTTCTCTATATATATTAATTCAACTAGTTCAACTAAACATTTACTAAAAATAAACTAGTTATATTAATTCAACTAGTTCAAACTAAGCATATACTAAAATAAAGTAGTTCTATATATTAAGTCAACTAGTTCAACTAAATATTTACTAAAAATAAACTAGTTCTATATATATTAATTCAACTAGTTCAAACTAAGCATATAGTAATTGAAATAAAGTAGTTCTATATATTAATTCAACTAATTCAACAAAGCATTTACTAAAAATAAACTAGATCGATCTAACATAACATTTCTAACATTTAAAAAATAAACTAAATAGTTCTAATCCATCTAAACATTAGAAAACAGAAAATAAGTAAAAAAATATGTGTGTGTGTAGTGTGTGTGTATATGTGTGTACGTACGTACATGCATGTGTAGTGTACGTGTAGTGTGTGTGTGTGTGTGTGTTTGTGTGTGTCTGTGTGTATGTGTGTGTGTAGTGTGTCTGTGTGTATGTGTGTTTGTGTATGTAGTGTGTGTGTGTGTATGCGTGTGTGTATGCGTGTGTGTGTGTGTGTGAGTGGGCCGGGTGCGTATGGGCGGTGGGGGCGGCGACGACGGGCGGCGGGGGCAGGGGACGGCGACGAGACGGGCGGCGGCGGCCGGGGACGGCGACGAGACGGGCCGGCGACGGCCGGGGACGGCGACAAGACCGGGCGCGGCAGGGGCGGCGACAACAACGGGCGGCGGGGGCGCACGGCGACGATGTCGGGCGGCGGGGGCGCGCGGCGACAACGACGACGGGCGGCGGGGGCGGCGAGGGCGACGGCACGGCGGTGCGGCGGCGTCGACGTCGTCGAGATCAAGACTCGCGCGCGCGAGAAGTGGAACGAATTAGTGACGACGATAACTAATTTTTCGTAAGCGTAGTATATATAGGATGGGCCTTTAGTACCGGTTGGTGGCTCCAACCGGTACTAAAGGCCAATTTTGGCCAGCCCAAGCGGCGGGAAACGTGGGCCTTTAGTACCGGTTAGTGGCTCCAACCGGTACTAATGCCCGTGCGCT